>NC_090727.1:46775134-46805134 GCF_036898095.1 Palaemon carinicauda
AAACTCGAGACTGTTCAGGAGGTAGCCATCGCTAGTGACGCATATTGCTTGTCTCATAAGAGTGAGTTAGGGGGAGTAACGACAAAGGTGAATTCTTGTTGGGTTAAGATAGGTAGGAATAATAATGCTAATCCTAATAATAATGCTAAGGTGTTTAGTAGAAATAATCAGGGAAGTAATAATAATCAGGGTAATGCTAATAATAATTTTTCTCCTAACAGAGGCAATAGGCCAAATATATACAATCCAGAGAAATTGAAAACATTGACGTGCTTCTTTTGCAATAAGAAGGGGCATGTAAAGAGCATGTGTTATGCGTTTATAAAATCCCAAAATGCTAATGTTAGGCCAGTAATGGGCGTGGAAGAGAGAGAGAGAGAGAGAACCTACCCCAACAACATCCGCTGATCAATGACTACCTGGTTGTTTTGACAGATATTTGTCCTTCGGTAGTGTCTCCTTCGCCAATTCGTCCGAGAAAAGATGAGTGCGTATTTTGCGTGATACCGGTGCAGCTCAGTCTTTGATACTAAGGGAGGCATTACCTTGTAATTTCGTACCCAAAAGTGGGGAATTTGTGTTATTGGCTGGTTTTCCTGATTCCGTAAAGTCGTATGCTATTGAAAATTTTAATTTAATCTGTCCTTCCTTTGCAGGGAATTTGAAATTGGCCATAGTTGATAAATTCCCGGTTAAGGAGGTTGATGTTGTGTTAGGGAATGATGTGGCTATGAAGAATAATAATTGTCCGATATTGATAAATCCTGATAGTGAAGTAGCAGCAGTTACTCGTTCTAGTGCTAGAATTGTTGACGCTGCAGAGTCAACAATTGATGTAGATTTAAGTAGTTTAGATCGTAGTGATAGCCTAGCTGTAGATCTTGGAATGTTAACGGACAAGTTAAATTGGACTACTGAAGAGCTAATCAAAGCCCAGAAAAAGGAGTTTCGGGAACTCCCTATCGAGTCAGGGGAGGTGTCTGATATGACTGGTCCCAAATTTAAGATAATTAATAATATTTTATATAGGTTGAGTAGGCCTATGGGGGTGGATAATGTTGATTATGAAATTGTGAAACAGATAATGGTTCCTTTTGGTTACAGGAAGGAGTTAATGTCATTGGCGCACGAAAGTGGTCTGGCCGGCCATTTTGGAATTCATAAAACTTCTTGCAAATTGTTAGGGAATTATTATTGGCCGAAGTTGAAGGCAGATGTAAAGAAGTTTGTCAATAGTTGTGATGTGTGCCAGAGGGTCGGTAAACCCAATCAGCGGATTCCAAAATTGCCTCTATGTCCTATTCCTGTAGTTTCCGAACCTTTTAAGGAAGTCATTATTGATGTGGTTGGACCATTACCGAAGACGCGTAGTGGTAATGAGTATATTTTGACAATCATGGATAGGATGTCTCGATATCCCGAGGCAATACCACTACGTACAATAAAAAGTGTTAAAATTGTAGATGTACTAATTGACTTTTTTACCAGGTTTGGGATGCCTAAGATTATTCAATCGGATTGTGGTTCTAATTTTGTTAGCAGGTATTTCAAAGATAAAATGGCAGAGTTAAATATAAAACATGTGACCTCTTCTCCATATCATCCGGAAAGCCAGGGAGCTCTGGAGAGATTTCATCAGACCCTGAAATCCATGGTAAAGAAATATTGTTTGATTAATGGTTCTGAATGGGATAAGGAATTACCTTATTTGTTGTTCGCTTTTCGTTCTGTCCCAAGTCAGTCTTTAGGTTTTTCGCCTTTCAGCCTTGTGTTTGGCCATTGTGTTCGAGGTCCTCTTGATGTGGTTCGTGAGTCTTGGGAGGGAGACGTCCCTGAGGTTAATTTATTGGATTATGTGTCTAATCTAGACGATAAATTAACCAAGGCTTGGAAATTTGCGGGTGAAAACTTATTATGTAGCCAAAAAAGAATGAAGTTTTTCTTTGATAGAAGGTCCAAGGCACGCGACTTTGCGGTAGGCGATAAAGTATTGGTTTTGTTACCCTTCCCAGGGAATCCATTGAAAGCTTCTTTTTCAGGTCCTTGGAAAATTTTGAAAAAAATAAGTGAAGTTAACTATTTAGTGGAGACACCTCAAAGAAGGAAACCTTTTCAATTGTGTCATGTAAATATGTTGAAAGCTTATATGGAACGGGAAAAAGTCATTCCTGTGGCAACTATTGGGAACACGGTAGATTCTGAGAACAATAACCATTTTTCTTTTTCAGAGGGGGAGGGTATTGATGATAATTGTTTTAATGGATGTGAATGGCGGTCGGATAATAGAAAGTCTTTGGAAAAATTTTCGGGAGTAATTTCACATTTAGGTAAGGAAGAACAAAGGTCTTTGAAAAATTTAGTATCTAATTATAAAGAATTATTTTTGGATGTACCGGGTAGGACTTCGGTCCTTGAACATGATGTAGAGGTAGGTAGCGCCACTCCTGTGAAACAATCTCCTTACAGGTTGAATCCCTTCAAAAATGAGGTTGTAGCAAAGGAAGTGGATTATATGCTAAAACATGACCTAATTGAACCTAGTCAAAGTCCTTGGTCATCACCTGTTGTATTGGTAAAGAAATCCGACAGTGATTTCAGGTTATGTTTTGATTACCGTAAGTTGAATGAGTTATCTAAATCTGATTGTTATCCATTACCTCGAATTGAGGATTGTATTGATCGAATGGGGAAGGCCAAATACATTAGCAAATTCGATTTGTTGAAAGGTTATTGGCAAGTTCCTCTTTCAAAGCGGGCAAGGGCCCTGTCTGCTTTTGTAACCCCACACGGATTGTTTCAATGTAAAGTTATGCCGTTTGGTATGAAGAACGCGGCTGCTACCTTTCAGAGGTTAATGAATACTTTAGTCCATGGTTTAGAAGGATATGTTGTGTATATTGATGATATTGTTATTTATAGCGATGATTGGGAAACCCATTTAAAACGTATTAGGGCACTATTTGAGGTGTTGAAAAAGGCAAATTTGGTAATTAATTTAAAGAAAAGCGATTTCGCAAAGGCGAAGGTGGCATATTTGGGTCATGAGGTTGGTAATGGTAAAGTTGCTCCTAAGCAGGCCAATATCGAAAGTATTGAAAATATGGTAGTCCCTAAATGTAGGAGGGATGTCCGAAGATTCCTTGGTTTGAGTGGGTACTACCGAAGGTTTGTTAGGAATTTTTCGGATATAGCCGATCCGTTAACAAATCTCTTGAGAAAGAATGTAGCATTTGTCTGGACGAATGAAACGCAAAGGGCTTTTGATAATTTAAAAAGAGTTTTGATTAATTTCCCTGTCTTGAGAGCTCCTGATTTTGACCTTCCTTTTTCTCTTTCCACGGATGCAAGTGACGTTGGTGTAGGAGCGGTGTTGTTGCAGAATGACGAGCAGGGAGTTTCTCATCCTGTCGCATTCTTTTCAAAAAAATTGTCCTCCGCCCAACGTAGGTATTCAACTGTGGAGAAAGAGACACTTGCGTTAATATTCGCTATTAATCATTTTCAGGTTTATCTCTCCTCCTCAGATACACCTATTAAGGTCTTGACAGACCATAATCCCTTGACCTTCATCAGCAGATACAAAAATAAAAATCAACGATTGATGAGGTGGAGTCTCATGCTGCAAGAATGGAATTTAGAATTTTCCCACATCCCAGGAAAAGATAATATTGTTGCCGATTTTCTCTCTCGCAGCGTTGAATATTAGTTGATTGACAGAGGGCTATGCATTATTAAAGGTAGTATCTGTATCGTTCTAATTATGGTGTGTGTGCTGTTGAAGTGGGCACGTAGTGAGTAGAAGTAAATGTATATTTAAGATTTATTAATCATGGTTTGTTTACAAAAGACTATAATGTTCTGGGTATATTATATAGGATCTTTAAGGTTAAAAGGTGAGGGTGATCACTGGTACTTTCTAATGATTGATTAATTAGATGGGTCATGGGCTCACGGGTCTGTAGCACAACAGCCGTTTTTTAGGCGCTACAGGCTGGTGTATGAGTGGTACCCTAGACTGAGTTAAGGTTAATCTACTAAGGTTTAGAGGTGTCAGGTACGATAAGGTTTATAATAAGCTAAGAAAAGAGATAGGCACTAATCTGGTATTCTGTATTTTCAGGCTAATAATTACGCTTCATCGAGTTTGTTTGTTTGTTTGCGCAGGGGAGTCTTGTGGTGGTCTTCTCTGTGTCGTTCGGTGTGTGTGTAGGTATTGGACACTATGGTGATAAGTGTGATATATAACACTGAAATAGACAGTGGTTTTTGTGATCAACATTTATTGATAGTGAGTGATGTGTATCCCTGAAAATGAACATTGTATCGAGTGTGGAAAAGGTTATAGCTTTTGGACTATATATACAGAATCCGGTTGTTAGTGCAATGACTCTTAATTAAGTTTATTAACGATATGAGTGATATGAAATTTTTAGGTTGGGTACCTATTTACCAGATGGTGATGTTTTGGTTTTCTGGTTTTGGAAAGTTTACTTGTGATTAATTTAGGTTTAAGATTTTTTTTAGTATTGGTTATATATTGCTATCCTTGTGAGCTGCAAACCTTGGTACTTGCCCCCCTCTTTCCTTTTGTTTGTCATGTTTTTGCAGTTTGTTTAATAATTATTTTTGAGTGATGGTTTAATATTTAATATTTTTGAGTGTTGGTTTAATATTTCATTATGTGATAACCTGTATGTTTTAATTCAAATCACTTTAGAAAAAAAAAAATTAGGAATTTTTTTTTTTTGGTTGGGTGAGGAGGTGTAACATTATTGCTTTAATATTTCTAATTTATTTAAGTTTTTATAGATGTATAAGGTTAAATATACTGTAGAATTATTGTTTTCTTGCTTTAATTGTTTGTCTTTTCACTGGTGGTTATGTTAGTGGTTATAATGGACTAACGGCTGTTTTATATTTTCAAGTGGTGTTGGTTACGTGGCTGCGCTCCTGCGTGAACGGAGTTTTGGAGGGGCGTTTTTTGAGGATGGTTCCTTAGTGTGTTTCTGAGCCTCCAACCTTGTAGGGCACGACATTTGTGATTGGATCTATATTATTCCACGCCTTTGCAGAGCCACATTGTGAAGCTATTGAGCTTGTTTTGGATATCCTTTCTCTGCAGCAAGGACGTCTCATCATACATTCTGGGCACTGCCCTTGGTTCAGTAAAAGCCAAGGGGACCTCTCTGTCCCAAGGTAATAATATTTATACCTATTTAAGTATCGTGATCACGACCTGTCAGCTGACGTCATTACTGGAGCTTGTGAAAGCCTTTCAATCAAACCAGCCATCGTCCACTAGATAGGGATATTTAGTTTGTATTTGTTAGGATGTTCTCTCTTTTCGTTGGCCTTCTCCTTTCTGGACCCTCTCTCCTTTTAGTATGTTTGTGTTGATGACCTTTCTTTAATTGTGTAATTGTTTTCTTTTACAGGGAGTTTAAGAGTGAGTGTGTATCATTTATTATTGTATCATTTTGGTTCAGGTGTTATTTCTGTCTAAATATTATGTATTAAAATTAAGGAGATTTTTGTGGTATTTTCTTTGTCCCCTTGAGTTGACTTTGCACTCGTATTGATGTTTGGATACTATTCCACCTTTAGTGGACTTAGTACGTTATAATGGTGAATACTATTTGATAAGTGTAGTGTTTTGTGTGGTGGTCAAAACCAGCCATCACATTATATAAACATATATATATATATATATATATATATATATATATATATATATATATATATATATAAGATTTATATACATGTATTTATTTATAAATATATGAATATATAGATAAATATATATATATATATATATATATATATATATATATATATATATATATATATGCACACACAGGTATATATATATATATATATATATATATATATATATATATATATATATATATATATATATATATATATATAAATATATATATAAGTATATAAATATACATATATATATATATATATATATATATATATATATATATATATATATATATATATATATATATATATATATATATATATATATATATATATATATATATATATATATATATATATATATATATATATATATATATATATATATATATATATATATATATATATATAATTATATATAAGCATATGTATGTATATAGATATATATGAATATATATATATGAATATATATATATATATATATATATATATATATATATATATATATATATATATATATATATATATATATATATCTATGTATATATATATATATATATATATATATATATATATATATATATATATATATATATATATATATATATATATATATATGTATATATATATTTGTATATAAAATATATATATATATATATATATATATATATATATATATATATATATATATATATATATATATATATATATATATATATATATATATATATATATATATATATATATATATATATATATATATATATATGTATATATATATATATATATATATTATATATATATATATATATACATATATATATATATATATATATATATATATATATATATATATATATATATATATATATATATATATATATATATATATATATATATATATATATATATATATGTCATTGGGAAGTATGGCGTACCAGGTGAAAATGAGAGTGGTGAGACTGGTAGACATGTGTGTTGAACAAGAGATGGTAATAAGTGCTAGCTTCTTTAAAAAGAAAGATAAAAATAAGTATACATGGGTAAGAGTGGCAAATGGAAGAGTAGTAGAAAGGGCATTAATGGATTATGTGTTGATAACTAAAAGAATGTTTTGAAGATTGAAAGACGTGCACGTGTTTAGGGGTATGGCTAACGGTATGTCTGATCATTTTTTGGTGGAAGGAAAATTAGTTGTAGCAAAAGAGTGGGGGAATAGAGTAAGTGGATGTAAATGGGAGGTAGTGAGGATTGAAGAGCTAATAAAACCGGGGGTAAAAAGTAAATATCAGGAAAGGTTGAAAAGGGCATATGACGAGGTGAGAGTAAGAGAAACTGGTAATTTAGAGGAGGAGTGGAAGTTAGTAAAAGAAAATTTTGTTGGGATTGCAAGTGATGTATGTGGCAAGAAGGTTGTTGGAGGCAGCATGAGGAAGGGCAGTGAATGGTGGAATGAAGGAGTGAAGGTAAAAGTGGAAGAGAAAAAGAGGGCTTTTGAAGAATGGCTGCAGAGTAATAGTATAGAGAAGTATGAAAAATATAGAGAGAAAAATGTGGAAGTAAAGCGCAAGGTACGTGAGGCAAAGAGGGCAGCTGACCTGAGGTGGGGTCAGGGATTGGGTCAGTCATATGAAGAGAATAAGAAGAAGTTTTGGAAAGAAGTGAAGAGAGTAAGGAAGGCTGGCGCAAGAATTGAAGAGACAGTGAAAGATGGAAATGGAAGGTTGTTAAAAGGAAAGGAGGCAAGGAAAAGGTGGGCGGAATATTTTGAAAGTTTACTGAATGTTGAGGATAATAGGGAGGCAGATATAATTGCTGTTCCAGGTGTTGAGGTGCCAGTGATGGGAGATGAGAATGAGAGAGATTACAATAGATGAAGTGAGGAGAGCACTAGATGAAACGAGAGTAGGAAAAGCATCTGGTATGGATGGTATGAAAGCTGAGATGTTGAAGGAAGGGGGTGTGACTGTACTTGAATGGTTGGTGAGATTGTTTAATATGTGTTTTGTGTTGTCAATGGAACCAGTAGATTGGGTTTGTGCATGTATTGTACCACTATATAAGGGTAAGGGAGATGTGCATGAGTGTTGTAATTCAAGAGGTATTAGTTTGTTGAGTGTAGTTGGAAAAGTGTATGGTAGAGTATTGATTAATAGGATTAAGGATAAAACAGAGAATGCAATCTTGGAAGTACAGGGTGGTTTTAGAAGAGGTAGGGGTTGTATGAATCAGATTTTTACAGTTAGGCAGATATGCGAGAAATATTTAGCAAAAGGTAAGGAGGTGTATGTTGCAGTTATGGATCTGGAGAAAGCATATGATAGAGTTGATAGGGAAGCAATGTGGAATGTGATGAGGTTATATGGAGTTGGTGGAAGGTTGTTGCAAGCAGTGAAAAGTTTCTACAAAGGTAGTAAAGCATGTGTTAGAATAGGAAATGAAGTGAGTGATTGGTTTCCGGTGAGAGTGGGGCTGAGACAGGGATGTGTGATGTCGCCGTGGTTGTTTAACTTGTATGTTGATGGAGTGGTGAGAGAGGTGAATGCTCGAGTGCTTGGACGAGGATTAAAACTGGTAGACGAGAATGACCATGAATGGGAGGTAAATCAGTTGTTGTTTGCAGATGATACTGTACTGGTTGCAGACACAGAAGAGAAGCTTGACCGACTAGTGACAGAATTTGGAAGGGTGTGTGAGAGAAGGAAGTTGAGAGTTAATGTGGGTAAGAGTAAGGTTATGAGATGTACGAGAAGGGAAGGTGGTGCAAGGTTGAATGTCATGTTGAATGGAGAGTTACTTGAGGAGGTGGATCAGTTTAAGTACTTGGGGTCTATTGTTGCAGCAAATGGTGGAGTGGAAGCAGATGTACGTCAGAGAGTGAATGAAGGTTGCAAAGTGTGGGGGGCAGTTGAGGGAGTAGTAAGAAATAGAGGGTTGGGCATGAATGTAAAGAGAGTTCTATATAAGAAAGTGATTGTACCAACTGTGATGTATGGATCGGAGTTGTGGGGAATGAAAGTGATGGAGAGACAGAAATTGAATGTGTTTGAGATGAAGTGTCTAAGGAGTATGGCTGGTATATCTCGAGTAGATAGGGTTAGGAACGAAGTGGTAAGGGAGAGAACGGGTGTAAGAAATGAGTTAGCGGCTAGAGTGGATATGAATGTGTTGAGGTGGTTTGGCCATGTTGAGAGAATGGAAAATGGTTGTCTGCTAAAGAAGGTGATGAATGCAAGAGTTGATGGGAGAACTACAAGAGGAAGGCCAAGGTTTGGGTGGATGGATGGTGTGAAGAAAGCTCTGGGTGATAGGAGGATAGATGTGAGAGAGGCAAGAGAGCGTGCTAGAAATAGGAATGAATGGCGAGCGATTGTGACGCAGTTCCAGTAGGCCCTGCTGCTTCCTCCGGTGCCTTAGATGACCGCGGAGGTAGCAGCAGTAGGGGAGTCAGCATTATGAAGCTTCATCTGTGGTGGAAATGTGGGAGGTTGGGCTGTGGCACCCTAGCAGTACCAGCTGAACTCGGTTGAGTCCCTGATTAGGCTGAAGGAACGTAGAGAGTAGAGGTCCCCTTTTTGTTTTGTTTCATTGTTGGTGTCGGCTACCCCCCAAAATTGGGGGAAGTGCCTTGGTATATGTATGTATATATATATATATATATATATATATATATATATATATATATATATATATATATATATATATATATATATATATATATATATATATATATATATATATATATATATATATACATATATATTTATTATATATATATATATATATATATATATATATATATATATATATATATATATATATATATATATATATATATATATATATATATATATATATATATATATATATATATATATATATATATATATATATATATATATATATATATATATATATATATATATATATATATATATATATATATATATATATATATATATATATATATATATATATATATATATGTATGTATATATATATATATATATATATATATATATATATATATATATATATATATATATATATATATATATATATATATATATATATATATATATATATATATATATACATATATGTATGTATGTATATATATATATATATATATATATATATATATATATATATATATATATATATATATATATATATATATATATATATATATATATATATATATATATATATATATATATATATATATATAAATATGCGTAAAAATCACAGGAAAACGTGATGCTCAGATGCAGAAGAACCACAGGGAAAATGAAAATACGAAATATACAATAAAGTCCTGACTAGTTTTCAAACTAGTCAGGACTTTATTGTATACTTCGTATTTTCATTTTCCCTGTGGTTCTTCTGCATATATATATATATATATATATATATATATATATATATATATATATATATATATATATATATATATATATATATATATATATATATATATATATATATATATGTATATATATATATATATATATATGTTTATATTTATATATTATTACATATATATACATATATTTATAAATATATATATATATATATATATAT
The DNA here is from genome assembly GCF_036898095.1 of Palaemon carinicauda. Classification (NCBI taxonomy): domain Eukaryota; kingdom Metazoa; phylum Arthropoda; class Malacostraca; order Decapoda; family Palaemonidae; genus Palaemon; species Palaemon carinicauda. Next base: position 46,785,428 of record NC_090727.1, read on the forward strand.
ATATATATATATATATATATATATATATATATATATATATATATATATATATCATATACATATATATACATATATATACATATAAATATTCGGTACCATAGGGTGTGTCGGTGATCAATGTAATATCGAAAGGTTTGTTGGTGATAGACAACTTGAAACATAGTTTGTGTTGGGGCTAAGCCTATAGTACCAGTGGGTTATTAGTGTTTAGACTAGTACCGCAGAGTATATTGGTGACAAACCTAGTATTAGTTGGTGTGTTGGTAACAAATCTTGTACCATAGAGTGCCTTTCTGGTAGGCATAGTACCATGGGGTAAGTTGGTGTTCAACCTGGAATCACAAGGTATGTTTTGGCTAACCCCAGTATCATGCAATATCTAGAACCATAGCTTGTCAATGATAAAAAAAAGAAAGTATAACTTTGGGCGTTGGTAATAGATATAGTATTTTAGGGTATTTAAGAGATATTTACACAGTGGTGATGAAAATAGTCGTAGTACCAAAGTTATCATTGGTGATAATTGTAGAACTAAAGTGGCTGCTGGTGACAGATAAGATTAATGCCATTGCAAGTGTTAGTGATAGACACCTAGTGTTGTTGGGTGTCTGATTGGTATAGACACCTAGTGTTGATGGGTGTCTGATTGGTATAGACACCTAGTGTTGTTGGGTGTCTGATTGGTATAGACACCTAGTGTTGATGGGTGTCTGATTGGTATAGACACCTAGTGTTGATGGGTGTCTGATTGGTATAGAGACCTAGTGTTGTTGGGTGTCTGATTGGTATAGACACCTAGTGTTGTTGGGTGTCTGATTGGTATAGACACCTAGTGTTGTTGGGTGTCTGATTGGTATAGACACCTAGTGTTGATGGGTGTCTGATTGGTATAGAGACCTAGTGTTGTTGGGTGTCTGATTGGTATAGACACCTAGTGTTGTTGGGTGTCTGGTTGGGATAGACACCTAGTGTTGATGGGTGTCTGATTGGTATAGACACCTAGTGTTGATGGGTGTCTGATTGGTATAGACACCTAGTGTTGTTGGGTGTCTGGTTGGGATAGACACCTAGTGTTGATGGGTGTCTGATTGGTATAGAGACCTAGTGTTGTTGGGTTGTCTGATTGGTATAGACACCTAGTGTTGTTGGGTGTCTGATTGGTTTAGACACCTAGTGTTGATGGATGTCTGATTGGTATAGACACCTAGTGTTGATGGGTGTCTGATTGTTATAGACACCTAGTGTTGATGGGTGTCTGATTGGTATAGACACCTAGTGTTGATTGATGTCTGATTGGTATAGACACCTAGTGTTGTTGGGTGTCTGATTGTTATAGACACCTAGTGTTGATGGGTGTCTGATTGGTATAGATACCTAGTGTTGATGGGTGTCTGATTGGTAAAGACACCTAGTGTTGTTGGGTGTCTGGTTGGGATAGACACCTAGTGTTGATGGGTGTCGGATTGGTATAGAAACCTAGTGTTGATGGGTGTCTGATTGGTATAGACACCTAGTGTTGTTGGGTGTCTGGTTGGGATAGACACCTAGCGTTGTTGGGTGTCTGATTGGTATAGACACCTAGTGTTGTTGGGTGTCTGATTGGTATAGACACCTAGTGCTGATGGATGTCTGATTGGTATAGACACCTAGTGTTGTTGGGTGTCTGATTGGTATAGACACCTAGTGTTGATGGGTGTCTGGTTGGGATAGACACCTAGTGTTGTTGGGTGTCTGGTTGGGATAGACACCTAGTGTTGTTGGGTGTCTGATTGGTATAGACACCTAGTGTTGATGGGTGTCTGGTTGGGATAGACACCTAGTGTTGTTGAGTGTCTGATTGGTATAGACACCTAATGTTCTTGGGTGTCTGATTGGTATAGACACCTAGTGTTGTTGGGTGTCTGATTGGTATAGACACCTAGTGTTGTTGGGTGTCTGGTTGGGATAGACACCTAGTGTTCTTGGGTGTCTGATTGGTATAGACACCTAGTGTTGATGGGTGTCTGATTGGTATAGACACCTAGTGTTGTTGGGTGCCTAGTTGGGATAGACACCTAGTGTTGTAGGGTGTCTGATTGGTATAGACACCTAGTGTTGTTGGGTGTCTGGTTGGGATAGACACCTAGTGTTGTTGGGTGTCTGATTGGTATAGACACCTAGTGTTGTTGGGTGTCTGATTGGTATAGACACCTAGTGTTGATGGGTGTCTGATTGGTATAGACACCTAGTGTTGTTGGGTGTCTGATTTGTATAGACACCTAGTGTTGATGGGTGTCTGATTGGTATAGAGACCTAGTGTTGTTGGGTGTCTGATTGGTATAGAGACCTAGTGTTGGGTGTCTGATTGGTATAGACACCTAGTGTTGTTGGGTGTCTGGTTGGGATAGACACCTAGTGTTGATGGGTGTCTGATTGGTATAGACACCTAGTGTTGATGGGTGTCTGATTGGTATAGACACCTAGTGTTATTGGGTGTCTGGTTGGGATAGACACCTAGTGTTGATGGGTGTCTGATTGGTATAGAGACCTAGTGTTGTTGGGTTGTCTGATTGGTATAGACACCTAGTGTTCTTGGGTGTCTGATTGGTATAGACACCTAGTGTTGATGGATGTCTGATTGGTATAGACACCTAGTGTTGTTGGGTGTCTGATTGTTATAGACACCTAGTGTTGATGGGTGTCTGATTGGTATAGATACCTAGTGTTGATGGATGTCTGATTTGTATAGACACCTAGTGTTGACGGGTTTGTAACTGCTGTAGACACAAAAGTAGCATTTCCTCTGTTGGTGGGGTTTTTCACATAAGTCAAAGTCTTCATTCAATAAGAATAATATTTATAATAAAATTTGGTTATTTAAACGGAACAGACTTTGTGGAATCAAGGACAAAATGTAGAAGAAGAAGAAGAAGAGATGCAAAGTACAAAAAGTTAGTTCATGACTTCTTTACTAAGGGACATTAATTGCACCAGAGATTAACATCAAAGGTCAAAGGTCCCTGGAAGGTTATAAGGCAATGATGACCTCCTTCGAGGGCAACAGGAGGACTCTACAGAAGAAGGCCAAGAAGGAGGCGCCGAGGACAAGAGTGAGTGTTGCCATAAACGTTAACAAAAAAAAAGAAGAAACTTATTATCATTCCTCCTCTTTTGTTCATCGCTGTTCTCATTTCCCCATTTCTGAAAACTGTCGTTTATTGATCTTTGTTTACATCCCAGAAATCATTTTAGCAAAACATAGGAATAAGTGTGCTAAGCCGATTATAACTTATTTATAATGCTCGCTGTAGGGAACTTTGAAAGTTGTTTAATGTATTTGCATTGTATTTACATCACCATGCGAGTAACTCCTCAATTGTATACATATTCAGAATTTATTTTACATAAAATGTACTTGATGATTTGTAGGTGTTGAGAGATATGTCACTTTATACACAGACGCCTAATGTAGAACCGTTAAACTTTCAGTTCAAACAAACTGTCTTTTGGTATTAAAGACTTCTGAAATTAGAAATACCATAAGTTTATATATAAGTTTTTTTAATTGGGTTTCATTTCTGGTGGTGAAAAATTTGTGCGGTTGTTTTAATATATATATATATATATATATATATATATATATATATATATATATATATATATATATATATATATATATATATATATATATATATATATATATATATATATATATATATATATATATATGTGCGTAAAAATCACAGGAAAACGTGAAGCTCAGATGCAGAAGAACCACAGGGAAAATGAAAATACGGAATATACACTTAAGTCCTGACTAGTTTCGTGTTACTTCCTCAGAGGACTGATTTATTGAGAGAGGTTTCTTACAATTTATAGGGAAAGCAAAAGTACGAACATACATATAGAGATTTAGAGAATAATGACACTCCCTTACCCGCTACCTGGGCTTGACTCAGGTGTTGAGTAGGAGGAGTCCGCAAGCTCGTTAGACACCTGCTAAAAAGGGTCATTTCTAGTGGCGGGTATATTCTTGTTTTCTTCTTATTTTACTTTCAATACAGTTATTTATATGTCAATGCTGTAGCCTTATCTATATAAATACATAAGCAAAACATACACAAACATACAAATATATATACATATATACATATACATATACATATATATACATACATATATACATATATACATATATACATATATATACATACATACAGATACAAATATATATACATATACATAAATACATACACATACACATACACATACATACACATACATATATACATATATATACACATACATATATACATATATACATATATACATATACATACATAATTTATGCATATATACATTTATATGTATACAACATTAATATCATAAACATATAATCATGTATATATCAATACTTATATCTAGCCTAACACTATATAGTGCCAATATACTTATGCATACTATATAAAATAATTGTTTCCTTTAATGAATGGTAGCTTAGGTCTAAATATTAATTTCACACCGACGTTAATTATTCACAATACATTCAATTCTACATTAAGTGGTTAATGTTTTTTTATATAGCTTACAAATCTCTTTACATATAAAGGCGTCGAGTTTATACATTCCATGACCTATATTCAAGTTGTTTTCAAAGGTTTCTTTTATGAAACTGGACTTTATGATGTTTCTTTCTACTAAGTTATTTGAATGAACCAATTTCTTTGCACCTGACTTCTTTGCACCTGACCAATTAATAGGGTGCACTCTTTGCCCACGTTAGAGATAAAAATCACTCTATTAATTGGTCATGTGAACGACCTATTCTGCTGCCGTCGCTTGAGAATACACAAACTCAGCTCACAATATCAACAAAGGTCTTTTGCCATCTCTTTTCTGTTGACGAGGACCTTTTCATGTCTCCTCTTTGTTCTTACAGAATGGTGGGAAGACTAAAGCCAGGAGACCGGTGCAAACTACTTGGAAACAGCAGACCCATACCTCGAACCTCCTAGGCAAGATGGCACCTACCCTATGACGCTCCATAGGACCATGTCTTGATAGTCTGTCACACTTACAACAGTTCGAGGAGAGTCATGATCGAGGGCTTACGTCACTTCGTTGTGCCAAGGGCACCCAAGCTAAGCTTTTGATTTGGACTTATACTTTTTTAGTGTTATGTAGAATAACCAGTAAAAACTAGTCTCCCTGCTGTAGTCTTGCCCAAGAATTATGATGTGTATTCAAGTATTGTAAAATCATATGTTGATGATTATCAAGAAAGTATAACATATAAACAATGTTCGGACGCTATCCAGGATTATTATTACTGATAAAGTAATTGAAGTGCTCAATATCAATGTTGTAAAATTCTTTAATGAAAATACATGCAAGTTTGAAAGATCAGATTCGCCTGTGACCTCTCCCGTTTCCTGAATTAAACTTTTAGAAATAATTTGTCTTCGTTGGGACAAATTTTGGAGGCATTTCAGTGGGATACCTTTCAACTTAATGGAAATACAAAATTACAACATGAGTGTACAGGAACACAAAAATTTGTTCATTGAAATCGACGAAACCGTTGGAGGCCTACATCATGTCGTAAGGACGCAAGGAGAACCTGTACTCAGTGGAACATCGACGGGCACAGAGGGACCAGCACGACAGGGAGTATACCAAAACAGCCCTTCACTAGAAGATGGGTTCGAACCCCGGGCCGGAGGGGATGGAAGACACAGCGACTACAGCAGTTTTCCTCCTCTTTCGTAGTATGTACATTTTTTTCAAGACAGTGCCACGACAAAGGCGAAGATTTATATCTATAGAAACTTTTCTTAGTTCTCTAGAGGCAGTGACGTCGCAGCGATGTTGGACTGATCGTCAGAAAATTGTTTTGGCAAAACAGAGAATTCGAGGAAGTGCCCATAGGAGATTGAAGAGAGATCTCGAATTCATGGAAAGTAGCCCAATGAGGAAAGGAAAGAAGGAAAAATATAATATCTTAAGGATAGTAACATTAAGATAAATATATCCTATATATACTATAAATCCTTTAACAAAACAAGAGGAAGAGAAATTAGATAGTGTGCCCCGTGTACCCTCAAGCTAGAGAACTCTAACCCAAGACAGTGGGAGACCATTGTACAGAGGCTATGGCAGTATCCAAGACTAAAGAACAATGGTTTGATTTTGGAGTGTCCATCTCCTAGAAAAGCTGCTTACCATAGCTAAAGAGTCTCTTCTACCCTTACCAAGAGGAAAGTAGCCAGTGGACAATTACATTGCAGTAGTTATCCCCTTGGTTGAAGAAAAATTGTTTGGTAATCTCAGTGTTGTCAGATGTATGAGGACAGAGGAGAATCTGTATAGAATAGGCTAGACTATTCGGTGTATGTGTATGCAAAGGGAAAGAACCATAACCAAAGAGAAGGATCCAAAATGGTACTGTCTGGCCAGTCAAAGGATCCCAAAACTCTTTAGTGGTAGTATCTCTACGGTCAGCTGGTGCTCTGGCCAACCTACTACCTTCAATAGCAGCAGACTTGGAAGACTTCTTGGACGGCCATGATGCCTTGAATGCATTAAGGACCCTCGGTTGAAGAAGGTCATGAAGTCACATGTACCTGCATATATGTGGGGTACACTGTTTCAGCCCGTACCTGTAGAGAGGGCTATGGACAATGTGAGAAATCTCAGGGAAAGTATGGAAGAGGTACTCCAACTAGAAGGACATAGGCAGCAGCAATCCTCACCGTCGTCGTCATCGTCCGGGAGCCATTCGAATGGACAGAAGAAATTATTGGGCCAAGGACCAAACCAGAGGTCAGAATCTCAGAAGGAGATGCATTGTTTCAACTGCAAACAGCGGGGACACTATGCTAGCCTATGTAATGCGGCTCGAACACCCAGCGGGGGAGCAACAGCAGCGCCCCTGGCAGCAGGAGGAATGACACCTGTGATGGGAACGACATCGTATTACCCCAATCCCCTGGTGGGTTTTACGCATGCATCCCCAGGATGGAGGCCCCCAGCAACACAACCGTCGCCTCGGCCGGCGCCACAAGCACAAGGACAGCCCCCAGTGGTGGACAACCCAATAGGAAGAAGACCGATGACAGCCCCACCGACAACCTGTTATCAAAGTTAAGTTCCCTTCTGGTATTAAAAACTGTTTAATAGATGCAGGGGTATTTGTGTCTCTTATTTTGGAAACACACATTACAGTAAATCAAGTTCAAAATGAGGTTCCTTTAAGATGTGAAGGTCTCAGGGGGGAAGAAGTTCTCATAAATAGTTTCTGTTCACAACCTTTTGACTTGGGAGACGAGAAACTCATTCATGATTTCTACGTCGTCCCTGATTTGGGTATTACGAGGATAGATGCCATATTTGGTTCAGATGCGATCTGGTTATTAGGTTTAAATGTATTTTCGTGTCCTGAGGGATTGACTCTAACTATGAGGGATCGTATCCTACCCATAGGAGGGACAGTTGCATCAGTACCACCCGTAATAGAACCTGTTGTTAACGTAACTGATAATTGGGACCTTTGACTTACAAAATAAGTGTGTATAGACCCTTGTGTTGCCATGGTAATTGAACTGTGTGTGTAACAAAGATTTGAAAGAAGGGGTGGGTGTACTTACGCCTTATATAGACTTTGAAGATAACTTGTTGCAGGAATCAATAGTGCAGATAAAGGAGGGGAGAGTGAGGATATTGTTCCATAACTTTGCATCGGTACCAGTGTTAATTAAAGAGAATACGCTAATTGCGTGGGTGACAAGATAGAAGCTATTCGAACTTATCCGAAACCCCTAAACCCTAAGCAAGTTAGTTCATTTTTGGGGTTACCCTCTTATTACAGACGATTCATTAAAGATTTCGGAAAAATCTCGCGAGCCCTAGATAAACTTAGAAAAACAGAGAATTTTGAATGGAGTCGCTAACACGAAGATGCATTTCATAGGTTGAAACAAGCTATGTCTGAAGATAGTTTCTTAGTCTTCCCTAAATTTGATCGGGAGTTCTATGTGACATACGATGCTAGCAATGTTGCCATTGGGGGAGTAATAGTTCTCCGCCCGGTAGCGTTCGCCTCACAAGCGTTAAAGGGCCCGGAAACACGTTATTCAGTGTTAGATAAAGAGGCACTGGCCATTAAGGGTGTATTAGAAAGGAATCATTATTTTCTGTTGGGACATAGAATTTGTATTAAATCTGATCATCAATTCCTATCGTATATTTTCAAGAAATCAGATTTGTCAAGTCATCAGGCTAGATGGTTGGAAGCCTTGTTAGAATTCGATATCGTTGGATTCGAATACATCCCTGGACGAACTAATGTAGTAGCGGCTGCCATATTTCGTTCTGTGAGTACGTCACAGGCTGTGCGAGAAGGTGAGCAGACGGTACTCAGGGACCCCTCCCAGCTGGGAGAGACATCAGCTGATAGGACGGAGCGTGTGAGGAAGTTTGTTGGGCCCAGTGAGATAATGAATGATGCGAATGACCAGCGTATGAATGAACCTGTCCTTGAAGCTTATGACGTCCATAATGATGATTGTGATTGGGAAATAACACAACTAATAAGGGCACAGAATGAAGATCCTGTATGGGGGAGAGTTAAGGCTTACGTTAGAGGGAAAACAGAAGAATTTCCTACTGACGTTTCGCTTCCATTTAATAGATTTGTAATCGAAGACGATGTTTTGTATGTCACTGATTTGAAACGAAACGAGTTAGTTTATCGAACTGTATTACCCACTCCTCTCAAAGTAAGGCCATAGCATTATCGCATTCATCGCCAGTATCAGGTCACGTGGGCGTAGCGAATACACTCAGAAGAGCCACTGATCATTTTTATTGGAAAGGCATGAAACGAATGATAAAGGATTATGTAGACGCCTGTCATCTTTGTCACCTGTTCTGATCAAATAGATTAAATGTACCTCCCACTCGAGTCTGGCATTTAGTTAAAGAGAAATGGCAACATGTACACATTGATTTGATAGGCTCCTTTCCTGTATCACAAGCAGGACATGAGTATATTTTTGTTCTAGTAAATGCGCCAACTAGATATACATTCGTGCAACCTTTGATTGACAAGACTGCACAGGAAGTCGCTAGAGCTCTTAGAGCTTTCGTTGAATTAGTCGGTACGCCTAGAGAAATTGCATCAGATCACGGAACCGAATTTGTAAATGAAGTATTCAGTCGAATATCTGAATAGTATGGCATTAAGCATTCTCCCATTCATGGGTATAGGCCTAGTTCAAATGGGTTGGTAAAGTCTATGATGTTTTCACGAAAAAGGAGAAACTATGTATAACGTAAATGATTTTTGAACTTATGTTGCCAATGTAAATAAGAGGGTTTTTGAAATTACAAGTAAGTTTTTAAAGCTAGCCCAGGAGACAAAGATTCGTAGTTTGAACAGGAGATTTGAAATGAAAACACATGAAATTCAGATTGGTGATCATGAGTATATAGAGCGACTTCAGGGTAAAGAGCATAAGTTTGATTCAGCTTTTATTGGACCATTCAAAGTGATCTTTATTAACCATGATAAAATAACTGTGAAGAGTATTGCATAAGGTAATGTATATGAGGTTCACACATCCATCATCAAGATTGTGCCAGAAAACGAGATGATGAGTTCAGGCAATAGGAATGTGTCAGCAATTTACCCTTCTTTGTATTCCAATGAAGGATCAGCTGAGTTTCAGCACATTGCTCGAACTCCCTTTTCTGCTGAGAGAGAGAGAGAGAGAGAGAGAGAGAGAGAGAGAGAGAGAGAGAGAGAGAGAGAGAGAGAGAGAGAGAGAGAGAGAGAGAGAGAGGGGGGGGGGGCGCGACTGCCCTGTAAAAGGCAGTAAGCCTTGGTTTGGTGTCAGTTAGCCAGGATTTAGCAATAGGCTTAGGTTAACTAGTTAGCCATGGGAAGTGTTCGATTTTTCGCAGCAGTGTGTTTGCTAACTGCTTGCGTTTGTGTGAATAGTGAAGTGAAAGTACGCAAGGGTGTAGTCTTTGATGAAAGATGTAGGCTGTCTTTCACGTCTGACGTACATGTGTTGATAATTAGTTCTGATCCCGTGAAGGTTGCAAGTCCACTGGTTACGATTCTGGGTCAGATTAACAAGGTAGAGGATCAATTGAAACAGGGTAAAGAAGATGTTGCTGTAGTTAAGTTAAGAGCAATTCTTGATAACGTAAAAAGAGCCCTTAGTAACTCATTTGATACTTTTGAAGACTTTGTGACTTCAAAAGGGAATAGAAAGAAACATGCTATTAATTGGATTGGCAAATTGATTGGAGGTTGGACTGGACTAATTACCCGGTTGGAACTCGATCAGTTAGAAGGTGCGCTGACTAAAGAAGCAAAGAACACACACACCATGATAAATAAAGTAATATCTAATACCAATGTCATAGATGAGAAAATGAAGACAGTTTCTATAGCAGTAACTAAAGGACAGGAGGCATTAGGAGTGTTGGAGAATAGGATTAATAATTTCGGGGAAGAAATAAAACAAATCCAGAGAGATGTGATTTATGTAGAAAGTGCTACACAATTAGCTTTTGTTGCTAGTGAGCTATCTTTTCACTTAGGAAACGTGGCAAGCCAGATTCAGCAAGTGGCACCCATGGGGGAAATCACGTCAGAGATCTTGCCTTCCGGGGAATTTTTAAGGATAATTAAGAAAATTCATGAGACTGTGCCAAAGTTTATTCCACCTGTAGAGAATAATTTGGCAAAGTTCTATCGAATGTCATCCATGACTGTTACTGAGTTAAAGGGCAAGTTTTATTTTTCCGTAGAGATACCTGTTAAGAATGAGATTTAGATTCTTGTTTGTATGAAGTAAAGTCAGTGTGGACACAGACCAAAACAGAGGAATTTGCAACTCGGGTATCGGTTGATCTGCGGTACTTGGCTGTGAACAATAGGGACACTTGGGCTGTGACCTTGCCTAATTTAGACAGGTGTAGGATAGGGAAAGCACATCTGTTGTGTGAACCCTGTGTGTGAACCCTGTGTATGCGCTTTTTGCGCCTGCCGCGCGTGTTTGTTTCTTTGATGTATACCTGGAAGAGCCTAGTTTTGTACATAGTTATAGGTAAAGGCTGATTTTGAAAGGGAAGTAGTTAATTCAGGACATCGTTGGATTGTGTCTGTGAGACGAGAGTCGAAGTACAAGGTGATGTGTGACTCAGGGAATGAGGTTAAAGTCTTGACCCCAGGGGTCACTGTCTTGACACATCAGAATGGGTGCTTTGCCCAAGGGGACAGGTACCGTCTACCCGGCCAAAGAAAGAGGAAGAGTGAACGAGTGACAGTTAGGGACACTTCTGTGTTGAATGCTTCTGTCATCCTGCCAGGTGTGAATGTGTCGCACGTGTTAGTTCACCTTAACCTGACTCGACTAGAAACCATGTCCTTAGATCACATTCCCTTTTATGATCAATTTGTCAATTTAAAAACATCACATAGGACTTTGAGTGTAGGATTTTATTTAGCTAGTATGTGTGCTTTTCTTGCCGTCCTGATTGGACTGGGCATATGTTGTAGGCCGATAGTATGTGGTCCTGTCTGTCTCCAATGGCGGAGGGAAGGGGGGTCCGAAGAGTCATGCTGAGAGATCCTCTGCCAGTAGGGGAAACCTTGGCCTTAGAACTGCAAGTTCCAAGGAGGACCTCCCGCCAGGTGCCCCATGCAGTCAGAGGTCAATGGAACATTCCAATACAGGGTGGGGCTACGGTGTGTCCAAATGATCCCTCAGGTGTACCGATGAACGTACTGTCCCAGGCTAGGTGTCAAGATGTAACGACCTAGTTGGTGTCGCCTGTAGGTTTAGTGTGCACACAGATGTTTTTTTTTTTATCTACTATAGTCCATTTCTTTTAGCGATGCATATTTGCACCGACTCGCGGCGGTGCCCTTTTCGCTCGGAAAAGTTTCCGGATCGCTGATTGGTTGGACAAGACAATTCTAACCAATCAGTGATCAGGAAACTTTTCCGAGCTAAAAGGGCACCGCCGCGAGTCGGTGCAAATATGCATCGCTAAAAGAAATGGACTATAGTACTTTGGTTTGCTAACACTTTGCTAGTGTGATATAGCTTCAGGAGAATATTATGATTGATAACATTTATGATAATTTTTTCTTTTTATGTGTGGTGGCCATCCTGTGCTTAATGTATGTCTCTTTTTTGCTTATGATGTCTCTGTGGATCTATATATTTTTCTTTTCCATAAGGAATGATTTGATTTTATGTACTGTTATTATACCATGTCTCTAATTACAGAATCCAGGACGGTGAGTGAGACCAAGATATGTAACGCCTCCCCTGTGATCTGAGATTAGCAAAGGCAAAATTGTCGCTTTTTTTTTTGTATGATTTGTTTTACTTCAGGGAGTTTTTGTTTCAGATTTCAGTTGCTAATGTGTAACATTTGGATATTTTAATTCCTAGTTTTTGCTTGCCTATAGTTGTCAAAATATTAATTGTTCTTCAGAATTACTTACCATGTTGTTTTGCTTTATACCTATGTAACCTTTTTCAGTAATTTGTTTCTTCATATTTACCCATATTTACTCATACTTACCCTAATGTATTGATTTTCAGACTTATTTTTTTACTGCATTTCTTGTTCTTTTTGAGCATATTATCTTTTTCAGTATTTTGCTCTTGAATTTCAGTTAATCACATTATGTATCTTGTGTATTCATGTGGTTACAGTTCCTATTTTTCTCACGATTAAAAAAGCACAACTACTATAACGAGATATGTGAACTTGCTTTGTTCAGACCTTGAAGTTTGTTGCTATTTGAGTTGTTTGGGGGAGAAGTTTAGGTTATGCGTACCCAAAGCGAACTGTGGCAGAATAGTCATGTTGGGGTTTGAGTTTAAAACAAACTTTGTTTTGATTGCTTTCTTTTTGAAGCCTACCAAAGTTCCAGGAGAAACTGTAACTTGGTAGGAGGGGTGGGGGTTGGGGAATTGTTACACGTAACAAATGTTTGGAACCCACTTATGAGGCCATGTTAACGACCTCTGCCTCCTGGCTTCGCTTGGGGATACACGCTACCTCAGCTTCCATCGGTGACAGATTTCTGTTGCCCTCTCATCTCTGTTGACGAAGACTTTTTGTTGTCTCCTCTTTGTTCTTACAGATTCTGTGGAAAAGCTACAGCCAGGAGACAAGAATATCCTCTTGGTAACAGAATGGATTCCAACTTCGACACTCCTAGGAAAGATGGAACCTACCCCAGGTCGCCAAAAGACCATGTCTTGAGAGTCTGCCACACCTAGAGGCCAGACCGAGGAGAGCCATGTTAGAAGACTCGCTAAGGGCACCCAAGCTAAGCCATTGATTTGAACTTATAATTTTTTTTAGTGGTATGTTGAATTGAAAGTAACTTTTAAAAAACAGTCTCCTAGCTGTAGTCTCGCCCAGAAATTTTGATGTGAACTCATTGATTGTGAGAGGACTTGTAAACATTTATTTGAAACATTTTAACACATAAATAATGTTTTAAGAACACTATTCAGAATTTTTGAACTTAGAAAGATTTTGAAGTACTCCGGAATGAAGTTGTAAAATTTTCATTGAAATATATGTAAGTTTGAAAGATCAGATTCGCCTCTGACTTATCCCGTTTCCTGAAATTAAATTGAACTTGGATTATTATTGAATTTTGTCTGTCTCGGACACGCTCTCCCCAGAGTATGACTATTCCCTCTCCCTTTCCCAGGCGAAACACATCTCACCAGTGTAGGACTACTCACTCTCCTTTTCCTGAACACAATCCCTCTCACCAGGGTAGGACTACTCCATTTCCCTTTCCTAAACACAACCCCCTCTCACCAGAGTAGGACTACTCATTCTCCCTTTCCTAAGCACAACTCATCTCACTATAGTAGGACTATTCCCTCTCCCTCTCCTAGACACAACCCTTCTAAACAAAATAAAACCACCCCTCTCCCTTTCCTAAGCACAACCCCTCTCACCAGAGTATGGCTACTTACTATCCCTTTCCTTTGCACAACCCTCTCACCAGAGTAGGACTACCCACTCTCCCTTTCCTAAGCACAACCCGTCTCACCAGAGTATGACTACTCCCCCTTCCTTTCCTAGGAAAAAACCCCTCTCACCAGAGTATGACTACTCCCTCGTCCTTTCCTAGGCACAACCCCTCTCACCAGAGTAGGACTACTCCTCTCCAATTCCTAAGTACAACCCCTCTCACCAGAGTATGACTACTCCCTCCTCCTTTCCTAAGTACAACCCCTCTCACCAGAGTAAGACTATTTCCTCTCCATATCCTAAGCACAACCCCTCACCGGAGTAAAACTACTCCCTCTCCCTCTCCTCAGCGCAACCCCTGTCACACGAGTAAAACTACTCACTCTCCCTCTGCTAGGCACAATCCCTCTCACTAGAATAGAACTACTTCCTCTCCCTTTCCTAAGCCTAACTTATCTCACCAGAGTAGAACTACTCCCTCTCCATCTCCTAAGCACAACTTATCTCACCAAAGTAGGACTACTCCCTCTCCTTTTCCTAAGCACAACCCCTATCACCAGAATGGGATTACTCCCTCTCACTTTTCAAAGTACAACCCTTCCACCAGAGTATGACTACTCCTTTTCCCTTTCCAAGCCACAACACATCTTGCCAAAGTAGGACTACTCTCTCTCCCTTTCCTAAGCAAAACCCTTCTCACCAGAGTATGACTACTCCCTTTTAATTTCCAGGGCCCAACCCCTCTCACCAGAGTAGGACTAACCCCTCTCCCTTTCCTAAGCATAACCCTTTTCACCAGAGTAAGACTACTTCCTCTCCCTTTCCCAAGTACAACCCCTCTTACTAGAGTAGGACTCGTCCCTCTCCATCTCCTAAGCACAACCGCTCTCACCAGAGTAGAACGATTTCCTCTCCCTTTCCTAAGTACAACCCCTCTCACCAGAGTGAGACAACTCACTCTTGCTTTCCTAAGTACAACCCCTCTCACCAGATTAGGACTAGTCCCTCTCCCTTTCCTGTGCACAAGCCTTTTCAATGGAGTAGGACTACTCCCTCTCCCTTTCCTAAGTACAACCCATCTCATCAGAATAGGACTACTCCCTCACCAGTCCCCTTTAGCAAAACACTATCCTCCGGTCACTTTGAGAGTTTCTGCTAGTTTTTCTTAGCTTGTTGAGTTATTTCTGATCATGGATGCTTCAGCTTTTTCCTCTATAACTAAGCTGAGTACCCCCTATTTCATGTGTTTGAGAAATTCCTGTCTCCACCCAGTATTTTTATTGAATTGTCTGATTGTATTGTCTTGAGGCTGGCAAGCATTCGAGGCCATTACATCATGTTCCAAATCGCTCAGAAACGCTTAGTTACTCAGTCATATTACTGTAGGAATATTTTTTTTCTAAATTGTGGTATGTTTATGGTATCCCCCCATCCTCTCTTGGTGTTTTTTGTGTGTGTGTGTTTTTTATCAGCATTGACTAAGGCTAGACTACCCTAACTGGCATCCATGACTAATAAAATTTTCCTTATGCACCATAACCTTCTTTCACCAAACTCTACTGGTTGGGTATGACTGCCTTATCCTCCCATGTTGTCGATTTTTCACGGCGGGGAGCTGCGGTCTTAAAGGTCCTTCAGGGATTTGGATAGTATTCTCAGTTGCCCAAGGATGACTGTTTCAACTTTCCAATTATCCCCTATGTATGGCGAGGCGGCGCAGGTCTTGGAATCCTTCCCCCAGTATTTACTTATGTTTACCCATTGGAATGCCTTAACCCCTGTTCTGATGCTGACTAGTAGACGTCCTTCTGTCTTCTTAATCATTATTTGGCTTCTCTCTTAGTGTTTGTTAGGCTATGCCTGATTGTGAGTACTTTTGTTCCGTGCCCTATCACAGCATCCTATTTGGAACACTATTGCTGTTCTAATGCGGCTCTTGGGCCTTCCGGTCATCCCGCCTCACCATTTTCTGAGTCTCCCATCTCCAACCCCTTCTTCCCAGTTCCTTTTACTTGTTAAAGTGCCTACATGTATGCTATCTTTCCTAGCAGGCAGAGATGAAGACGGCACGGACACGGAGAGTGATAGGGAGAAAGAGACGGAGACGGAGAACCAGACGGAGACGGAGATGGAGACGGAGACGGAGATAGAGACGGATATGGAGACAAAGACAGAGACGGAGACCGAGACCGAGACTGAGACGCCTGCGTTGTTAGGCCATAACATGACTGTACTGAAACTATGTTCCTCTTATCTACTCATCTCACCCTAGCTTTTGAGCTTTCCATCACTTGCCAGGTAGGCTAGGCTTGCCTAACAGTTCTCCCTATGGCCTCACCCTATCCAGGTGTAGAGTAGGTACCCTTTGTGGTCCTCCTCTGCCACCTTAGCAGAGCCAGTTCTATGTCTGTAGCCTCTCTTCCTGTGCTATATACTTCTTGCTATCGGTTGTTGACTCTCTTGCTGGGTTAGCCTATCTAGACAGAGGTGCAGCCTCCTATCTCTTCTTCCTGTGTTGTCAACTTGAGTCCTTCTAGCACTGGCTTTGCGTTGGTTATGGGTCATCCCTTCTGCCGTCTCAGCTGCAGTCTTAAACTAGTTATCTATTCGTTCCTTTCACACATCTGAAGATCATTTTCCTATAGAGTTGGTCAATTGGATCATGCCTGGTGGTCTGGACATCCTTTGAATCTATAATTCTTAGCATCCACGCCGTTCTGTACGGCTCTCAATATCTTACAGGCTGCACCCTCACTTTTCATAATTTAATGATAATGATCAGGTCTTGGCAGGTTCATTTATCAACTGCCTTTTATTCCTGTACTTCCCCTGAGGTTGGACCCTTCCCTCTGGGATTGATCACTCTCCCCGTTTTGACTTTACAATTTGTCTGCCGCCTTGTGTCGACATGCCTTGGGTACTTACAGGTCAGTCTTTTACTGGCTGATAAAAATATTTGCAGCTCAGCTGCTTCTGCCTAGGGGGCAGCTGTTGCTCATCTAGGCATTAGGATGAGTGAACTTCCCTTCTTAGGCTGTTCTGATACACCTACTCGGGAGGTTCTGGTGTTCCTTTGATGTGATTCTTTCCTTTATATTCCTACCACACCGTCATTATGTTTTGCTTCATAAATCGCCACAGATTTCTGAGCTGTTTGTCATGTGTTCTAATTATATTTCAAATGTAGCCATTCTTTTGTGGTAGGTTTATTAGTGTTAGGACTTTTTTTTCTTAACTAATTTTAAGATGATATGATTTTTAATGACATGTACTCATTGCAATATCTTACCTTTATAGATCGCTGATGACATGGAGGGTTCATCTGTCACCTGTACCAGTTAGATCAAGTTACACTCTGACCACAAGACCTGCAGGAAACACGCTGATTGCTATGTTTCTAAGAGATTTGTTGTAATCTGGGACCCAACTAACTGCTAGGTTTGCACGGATATCCCTCAAACCAGCTTCTATGCCACTGACGTCTCCTTGGACGTTTCAGATCGACGTTGGAGGACGCTCCGACACTGGTCAAAAGGCTTCCAGAAGAGCTCCCAACAAGGTGCCACTTTTTTCCCACTCTGGAACTTAAGGAACTCTTCTTTCCAAAGGCTAAAGTGTTCTCTGTTTTTGGTCACCATTTACTGACGTCCAACTCTCACCGGTACCAGCAGATCATGTGGATGATGAAGTCTGGGACACTCTGCATGTCATGAGCCTAGACGCCAACAACATGTCTACCACCTCTTCTGTGTCGTCAGAGAGGGAGATGATCCTGCTAACCAGAAAAGCCTCAGAATAGTTACTGGGTGTACATCAGGTGAGTGCGGCTCCCAGTGCCTCCTTACTTTCTATCCATGTCCCAGCTTGAACCTCCACCCTTGTTTGGACGTTAGACAAACCTTCGCTTCTCATTATATTGTGACTAATGGTGTCCATGAAAGCTCTCATGGAGAACCAAACTGCTAAATATGAATGTTCCCAAGCAGACCTAACAACGAGGATAGAAGCTTTACAACAGGCACCTCTTTCTAAGGCACCCCAGCTTCAAGCGTACCAGAATGCACAGTTAAGAACCCAGGGTGCTATGCTGAGCATATGTCTTTACCCGAAGGGTTCCATCCTATTAGGGAGGGTTTGGGTTCCAAGCAAGTCTTTGAATTGGAATTCTTTCCATCAATCAATAGCTATCCTTACTGCTACGTAAGGATTAACTCGGAAGAGTCCAATAGGGATGATACAATCCTTAAGGAAACAATCATTCTGGATCATGGCATGGCACAATTCCTTTTGGTTAGGGAATTAAAGACGGTTGAATTCACCAATACCCAATTTTTTGGCATTTACCAGGAAAACAGTCCACTAGAATGGAACACAAAGATACTTTCTATATATATATATATATATATATATATATATATATATATATATATATATATATATATATATATATATATATATATATATATATATATATATATATATATATATATATATATATATATATATATATATATATATATATATATATATATATACATATATGTATATATATATATATATATATATATATATATATATATATATATATATATATATATGTATGTATGTATATATATATATATATATATATATATATATATATATATATATATATATATATATATATATATATATATATATATATATATATCATGATCTGCATATAAAGACTAAATTTTACTGAGATAACTTGATTTTCAAAACTTTCCTTTTGTTAACAACAATGTTCTTAACAGTTTCTTAGTTCGATTCGTGCAAGTATCCTAAATGCCTTTCTTCACAAATCACTATCATTACTTCTATATCTATTCTTTCATTGTTGCACCTGTTTAAGCATGTGGAAGAATAAAGGTTTTAAAAGTCTGTCAATTTCACGTGTTGATTTCTTACTCTACCGCTTGAGTTATTTGGTCCTTTGACTGTCTAGACAGTAATACATTGGATCCCTATATCTAGTTAAGGGTAATTTCTCCTTTGCCTACACATTCAACGAATAGTCTGGTCTATTCTTTCCACATTCTCATCTGTCCTTATACACCTTTCAACACTGAGATTACCAAACAATTTTTCTTTATTCAATGGTTTAACTACTGCACTGTAGTTGTTCAGTGGCTACTCTTCTCTTTGTAAGGGTAGAAGAGAGTCTTTAGCTATGGCAAGCAGCTCTACTAGCTAGAAGAGAAGAACACACCGAAATGAATCCATTGTTTTCTAGTCTTGGGACAGTGCCATAACCTCTGTAACTTGGTCTTCGACTGTCTTGATTTAGAGTTCTCTTGCTTGAGGGTACATTTGTGCACACTATTCTATAGTTTGTATATGGAAGATTTATTTCAATGTTGATACTGTCCTAAAAATATTTTATTTTCATTGTTAATTACTTGTCTTATAGTATATCTATTTTCTTTCCTCACTTTTTTATTCATCCTTGTTGGAGCCATTGCTTTTTAGCATCATGCTTTTCCAGCTAGGGTTCTAGCTTAGCTAATAATAATAATAATAATAATAATAATAATAATAATAATAATAATAATAATAATAATAATAATGTCATCAGCTATGGGTGCGTCAATAAAAAAAGTGTAATTTCGACTGATCAAGAAAAATGAAAACCTTTTAGAGGTACACAGGTGCATCATTGGCTTTGTCTAATGCAAA
>NC_090727.1:46820134-46832634 GCF_036898095.1 Palaemon carinicauda
CATAATTATCAAAGTTATTACGTATTATGAAATTGTCGTAGAATGGTGCAACTTGTATAGGTTATCAGTTGTGGAAAGTCTTGGTGGATTGTTTGGCTACCATGTGCATGTTTTTTTTTTAGTTAAAATGTCGTTCATCACCACGAGGACCATTTTACCGCGAGTGCCCCTTTTTCATTTTTTTTCATTTTTTTGCCAAGTCATTTTTCCGTAAGATATTGCCAAATAGTGTCGTAAAACTTTTGCTTGTTTAGTGTTGGAAAGTGTGTCTAGATGATCTGGCTACCCATGCATGACTTTGTTTTTGTCAGATACGACGTAGTTATTGGTATATTGGGTATTTAACTGCGGTTACCAATTTCTGTTTTTTTTTCAATATTTGTAAAAATTACTACGTAGTAAGGAATTGCCGTATATTATTCATTTTTTTTTCATGTTTATGTGTTAGAAAGTGTGCCTTGATGGTTGGGCTAACACGTGCATGTCTTTTTTTTTATCTGAGATGTCGTATATTAGAATGTCGGGCATTTTACCGCGAGTGTCCCTTTTTCATTTTTTTTCATTTTTTTGCCAAGTCATTTTTCCGTAAGATATTGCGAAATAGTGTCGTAAAACTTTTGCTTTTTTAATGTTGGAAAGTGTGTCTAGATGATCTGGCTACCCATGCGTGATTTTGTTTTTGTCAGATACGACGTAGTTATTGGTATATTGGGTATTTAACTGCGGTTGCCAATTTCTGTTTTTTTTCAATATTTGTAAAAATTTACTACGTAGTAAGGAATTGCCGTATATTATTGATTTTTTTTTCATGTTTATGTGTTAGAAAGTGTGCCTTGATGGTTGGGCTAACACGTGCATGTCTTTTTTTTTTATCTGAGATGCCGTATATTAGAATGTTGGGCATTTTTCCGCGAGTGTCCCTTTTTATTTGTTTTGCATTTTTTTGCTTAGTCATGTTACCGTAAGGAATTGGCAAGTAGTGTCGCAAAACTTATATTTTTATAGTGTTGGAAAGTGTTTCTAGATGATCTGGCTACCCATGCCTATCTTTTTTTAGCCAGATATGGCGTATATATAGGTATGTGTTCGATTTTCCGGTGATTGCCATTTTTTCGTTTTTTCCCAATTCTTTCAAAATTACTACGTACTAAGGAACTATCACAGAGTAATGATTCCTCTAGATGTTTATTTGTCGGAAAATTTTGTTTACTTTTTTTTTGATTGAATATCATCAAATTTTTTTAGCTAAAATATTGTTTTACATTTTTTTTTTTTCGATTTTATTTCCCTTCAAAAAATATTTTTGGGTCAGAATTTTAATTTTATAGTCGTAAAATAATCGACAATTATCCAGCAACCCACCATACAATTTTTATGCATATCCAATAATAATTAGATTAGTAAATAACACCTTGAAATTGACATACCCTTCCTACATTTCAAGTGGCAGATTAGGGAGTCTGAGTCAGTGTGGTTGGCGGCCATTTTGTGGACATATCCGAAGCGTAAGCTGCCCTATCTATATATATTCTTGTTCCCTATAGAATTTGTGATATTTTGGTATATTTTTACCTGCATAAATATCATATTATATATTAAATATATGTATTTTTTTACGAAATTTCCAAGTACTCAAAAAATTACCTTTAGATATGGCCCCTGATATAAATGTAATTTACAAAATAATGAAGATTTTTTTACATATTTCTATTTTAGGATAACATATGTTTATTCCCTAAAAAAATTAGCCACTTCCTATTTCATTTGGGTACCCAAAAAAATTCATGAAATTTGGACAATTTTTTTTTTGGCCAAAAAAAGTTACCCTTTTTTTCTCATTTCAGATCTTCACCTCCATGGGTCTGACTTCATCCAAAATACATCAAGATGTGTCCTAAACATTCAAGAATCAATTCCTAAAAGGATTTGTGTATATATGTATGAACTTTTTTTTTATGAATTTTTATGTCAGGTCTTTTTTTTCTACTTAATTTTTTAAAATATTTATAATAAATAGTTTTTCTGCAGATGAGTAGTATTTATCTTTACAGTTGTTTTAAGCATTCATTGAAGTTTTTTTTGGCAAAAGAAAAAAGGAGGTTACTGCAAAAACTGATTTTTCAAGAATTTTTTTTGGCGTCGGGGTCGTTCGCGTCCGAGTATACCCTTAAAGGGGTGTCCGAGAACCGTACCTATCCAGGGTTAATAAATCGTGCTCTATATCCTCTGTTATTGGTATTATTATTATTAATTGTTATTAATTATTATTATTTGTTTTTTTCGTTACTCATTATTAGTTATTTATTGGTTATTAATTCATTGCTTACTTATTATCAATCTTTTTTATTGTTTAGTATTTATTTTTTATTATTTATTATTTATAATTTAATATTTATTATCTATTATTTATTATTAAAAAAAGGAAGGAGATTAACCATCGCAGTGAGTCAAGCTTGACGTCTATAGATAAATTTAGTAAGAAAAATATATATCCTATCGAAGATAATAAATAAATAAACAAAACAATTGGTTTATGTATCAATAAAAAAAAAGAAGTTATGAAATAAGAGTTAGTAATAAAGAGAGAAAATTTTCTTGGAAATTTTTAAATCTTAAAGTTGGAGAAATTTTCAGAGCCCGATGAAATATCAGATAATGTAAAATCATATTCTTTAACTTATTCTTTTATGATTCAAATTGGTTTTGTGAACATTCATGAGCTATTTACGGCTTTTAATGTTTATTTATGATATAATATTATTTTCTTTTTATTAATGTGCACAAATCTGCATTCAATTACTTATTTAAGGACCATGCCTTTTTTACGTCTTGGTTCTTGCATTTGCGTATAGGTTTAAAAATAAAATAAACCCACAAATCATAAAAAGAGAGAAAATGAATATATAAATGTTTAGCTTTTGAAGGGACTGTCTCCTTTCCTCTTCATAAAACAAATGGAAAACTGTGCATTTTAATGCATGTTTATAAACCTTACATTTGTTTATCTCCTCCTACCGCCTTCAGGACCCAATGCACCTTGGAGGTTCATCATGTGGTACCGGAATGAAACGGCAATTTTAGCGCTGTGGCATCGGCCTCACCCGGACGGAATCTGCTCCCATTACCAAGTAAGTGGATACGACACCGAAGGATTTATTGTAATGGGTTTGGTGTCTTGTTTGGAATGAACAACCGACCTTGATTTGTAGTTATCAGCTCTAATTTTTTTTTTTTTTAAATATCTTTTTTAGAATTATGATATGGTAAATTCGAACAAAGTTGTACTTATTGTGTATGAGTGTGGCTGAATGCGCTACGTGTATGCGTAATAATAACAATATAGACTTATTTGACATTGATTATTCACTCTATAGAACATTTTCATTTTAATCAGCATACTAAATTTGTGGAGTTTGATCTTTATTGTCCACTGCAGGACATTATATCTGATACCGGAAAATATCTGCAACTTCGGCTAATTTTATATATATATATATATATATATATATATATATATATATATATATATATATATATATATATATATATATATATATATATATATATATATATATATATATATATATATATATATATATATATATATATATATATATATATATATATATATATATATATATATATATATATATATATATATAAAACCAACCATTCACTCTTTATCCGTCAATATTATGGGAATTTTTTGGCCCAATATTATTATCAATATTGTTGTTATAATTGGTATGAAGTCTATATCCCTCTCAATCTGGTCACTGCAATTTACCGTATTGTCACCTTATCTGTTTAAAATGTTAGATATTTATCGACACCAGATATTTCCTTGGTTCACCTAAGTACTGCAACGTGCTATGCATATCTCACTGGCATTATCAGTAGGATGAACATGCTGTGCTTGTAAGGCTTAATGATACTAGGCTGTTTCTACTTTCGTTGTTCTTGTTTCAATTTTTAATATCATTACATTTGAATTTTGTATACTTTTACTCAGACGGCTGTTTTTTTTTCCCCGGTCCTCTACAGCAGGGGAACCCTACTCTCTACATGCCATACACTCATTTTATCTTTTTCACTCAGAGTATTCTACATTTCATATCACGTATTGCTCATTTACTGTTAAATCGTCACTGTCAAAGGACATATATTTTGGAGAGAGAGAGAGAGAGAGAGAGAGAGAGAGAGAGAGAGAGAGAGAGAGAGAGATTGTCTGGTAATCACAGTTTTGCCAACTCTATGAGAACAAAATGAGAATGGGAAGAGAATAGGTCCGACTAATCGGTTTATTTGTAGGCGAAGGAGAAAGGAGCCGTAACCAGTGAGAGGGATCTAATGTAATACTGTTTGGCTAGTCAAGTCAAAGGACTCAATAACTTTCTAGTGGTAGTATTTCAACGGGTGGCTGGAATGTTATTAAAAAGGTTCCAGACCTCATTGTCATATATTTAATTACATTTGATGACCAGGGTAACAAGGAGGGAGACTGGTGTATTTTGCAGTCAGTAAAGGTGGAATAATTATTTCCATAGTATGATTTGGCGGTTCTTTGTCCAAACCTAATTAAAAAATGTTGAATCAGAAGCTTGTGATCTCCATACAGTTCTTGAAACAGTTTACGATGATGTCCAGAAACTCGTCAAATGAAAATCTAGTCATTGGAGGTACTCTTTTCCAGCAAAAGGACATCAACAAATATACATGGACATCACCATGTGGAAATTACTGAAATAAAAGAGATCACATAACCATTGATAAAGAGAGAAGGAGGGCAGAAATGTATGAAGCCTGTGAAGTGCAGATATTAGTAGTGATCACCAGGTCTTTATTGACACACTGAAATTAAAAACTGAAAGCAGAAATGTATATAGAATACCGAGGTTCAATACAACCAAGCTTCTGGAAGATGATCACAGAGAAACATTTGCAATTGAATATAGGAATCGATTTGAAGTTTTGGAGATTTTGAGAGATGAAGGACAGACACTTCATGAAGAAGGGTGTGATATTAAGGACATATATCAGTCGTTAGTAGTCACGTTTTGGGACATGCACTTAAAAGGAGAAGCCATGGATATCAAGTGATACTTAGGATTCTATAAAAAGAGACAAAGACAGATATTGAATGTTGAAGGTTGTCGAGGAAGTAAGGAAAATTACAAAGTAGAGGGTACTAAGTAATCCAGTATCGATAGAGGTCAAAATAAAAGCCAAGAATGACTGGAGGGAATATTTACACAGGGAAGCAGATAAGGCTGACAAAGCTCTGAATTCAGGGAGTAGTTTTGTTCTAAGAATTGCGCATAGAATTATTGATGAAATTTATATGGAAGCCAAGTATATGGGGTATATAGCCATAAAAAAAGAGAGATGGGTCTGTTTTAACAACCGAGGATGAAGAAAGGCAAAGTGAGGTCATTAATAGGAGAGACAAAGGGAATATTTTGATTGATGTTCCCATGGATTAATTCAGTGTATTGGAAATCGAAGCTAGTATTGAAAAACTCAGGAGATGGAAAGTCCTTGGTCATGGTGGAATAACTGCTGAGATGGAACCGGCTAAAAATCAAGTGAATCCCAGAATACTTAATAAGTTATTTTGTAAAATGTGGCATGAAGAGACAAAACCTGATGAAAGGGAGCTAGGGGTGTCGGTGAAAATGGCAAACAAAATAATTATAGAGGCATCATACTTAGGTCATTTGTCATGAAAATATGTAGGATTCTTATTCTAGATTGACTAGAAAGAAAGATTGAAGAAAGGTAAGGGATTAAAAAGAAGTATTTAGAAAAGGTAGAAGTTTTATTGACCAAATTTTACTTTTAATACGATATGCATTAATATATAAAACATAGAAATCACCTTTTTATGGCATTTATGAACTTTGAAACAACCTTTGATAGTGTGCACTGGCCAATTTTGTGGAGAGTCCTTCGTTATTTTGGAGTTCCTTTTAACATAGCCCAGTGAGGAAAGGAAACAAGGACAAATAGAATATCTTAAGAACAGTAACATCATTAAAATAAATATTTTCTATATAAATTAGAAAAACTTTAAATAAAACAAGAGGAAAGCAAGTATGATATAAAAGTGTGCCCGAGTGTACCCCCAAGCAAGAGTACTCTATCCCAGGGCAGTGGAAGACCATAGTATAGAGGCTAAGGCACTAACCAAGACTAGAGAACATGAACATAGCAAGGGCGGAGTTAATGGTGTCTAATGAATTTCCAGCGGACAGCGGAGTACTTTTGGAAATGTGTTGTCAACTATGTTGTTCATCCTCATCGTGGATTTTGTAATGCATGGAACAGTTGGGGATAGAGGAGAAGTATTGGGCTTGATTAGTAGCAGGAAATTAGTGGTTTTTGAATATGCTGATGACGCTGTCCTTATTAGCAAAACTCCACAGGATTTAGAACGTTTTCTTACCAAAATGAATTAAATATCACACGAGGTTGAGTTCAAGAAAAATAGAAAGAGGACAAAGATGATGAGAACGATATATGGAATTGGAGATGGAATACCATTAGAAGGAGAGAAGATTAATAAGTTAGAATCATTTACATGTTTTGGAACTATGATCGTTTATACAGGTTATTGAGAATTAGAGGTCAATGAAAGATTGAGTAAAGCAAATCAGACAATGGGTAGGTTAAGCAAAAATTTCAAGCTGTATATCAGTTTAGTGAGATTAATATCACTCTATGGTCATGAGCCATCGTTTGACAATGAAACAATATCCAACAGATTTTGTAAATTTTAGAACAAAGCCCCTAGAAGAATATTGAGAGTTAAGTGACAGGGCTAAATTAGAAAAGAAAATATAATGCGAGTACATATATATATATATATATATATATATATATATATATATATATATATATATATATATATATATATATATATATAGAGAGAGAGAGAGAGAGAGAGAGAGAGAGAGAGAGAGAGAGAGAGAGAGAGAGAGAGAGAGAGAGAGAGAGAGAGAGAGAGAGAGAGAGAGAGAAAAACCTTCCATTGGTATGGAATTTATTGCCCCACTAATATTAAGATTATCGGAAGATTTAAATAAAATAAATGAAGTGTTACCAAAGTTTGAGGACATTAGATCTGAGGTAATAGATACTGCAGATTCTCTGAGACAATTGAGGAAAGATGTCAAAGACCATAAAAATTAACTCAGCTATGCCGTCAAAGGTATAGATGAAGCCGCAAATGATATATCCGATGAGAAGGAGCTATTGCAGGATGTGCAATTTGTCAGTATGTCGTTACTGAAGAAGGATCTCTTCCCAAGAGGATTTACATCTGGGCCCACCCAATTACAACTCAAGAAAACTTGTAAATAACGCAAAAGAAATTTCAAATTCTGCTGAAAGCAATCTTGTTCAGGAATGTATTGGTTCTTCTTCTGGTTGAGGAATTGCGGGACAGTGCCAAAACCTTGATGAGATTTTTTCAGCGTACAGAGAAGATATATATATCCAAAGAAGTGAAGAAGAGGGTTGGACAGCCGTAGGATAGGAAAATAAACCTAAACTTACAGCAAAAACTCATAGAAACATTCAAGTTAAGAATCGTAGACAACAAAATTTTAAAGTGACTGGTGCTAGAAAAACTGGTCACCACTCGTTCAAAGGAGTGAAAAAAGAAAATGTTGATGTTTTTGTTGGAAGAGTGGATACGGATGTTGACTCAAATGATATTAAAGGTTTTGTAAGGATCGTGAGACAAGCGTCACCAAGATCAACTGATACTTTATTCAAATGTGCGTGGGAGTATATTACAAGGTGCGGACGGAAAGGTAGGATGGCGCTGGCGCCAAATCAGATTGAATTGCCCGCCAAAATATATGTGTTTTCTTACACTTACAAATATACGAATTATGAGTTAACAGAAACATGTAATGAAATAATACATATGTTAAAATGTAGCTCTGATAGAGCGGAATACATATACATGGGAAACCACGGTGTGGCGAAAGGAGAATTCAAATAAGTAAACAGTTTGTTGATTTTCTGGACGACGAAAGGAGCGGTGTCCTTACAAGTACTCCCCCCACAAGACATCGGGTGGCGTAGAGGGCTAATGATCAATCTTCGTATCTTTTCGGGCGTCGGAGGGTTCCTCTTGTTTTTGAACGGAGGGGCGCGCCAGCGGTCGGCGTAAGGATCACTTCCTCTTATCGTCGTTTGATGATTTTTCTTTCGTTCAGCGCCTTGTTTTGAGGTGGCACTCTGGATCTGCCAGGTCCGGCGGAGGCGGTGTCGCTTCCTTCGAGAAACGCTGGTTTCACGCGGTCTATTGAGACCCAGTCCTCTTGACCATGGACGTCGAGAAGGAAGGCTTTCGTTGTCTTCTTAATTACCCGGTAGGGGCCTCGATAAGGTCTAGTTAGTGGTTGTCGATGAGCGTCGACACGGACGAAAACGTACCCGCAGTCATCCAGGTTTTTTGGCTTGAAGTGCTTGGTTCTGTCCTGGTAAGTTTTGAGACATGGCCTGAACTTCCTGGCAATGTCCCTTAGGTGATCCAGCTGCGTGTCATCGATTGATGAGGGAAAGAATTCGCCTCCCGTAAACCTTTTCGGCGGGCGAAGGTTCGCCGTCTGCGCGAGGGGCGGTGCGAAGGCCGAGGAGTACCCAAGGAAGTCGTGATTTCCAGTCCCCGTCGGTGCAGCTCGCCATCAGGGACGCCTTGAGGGCGCAGTGAGTTCTTTCGACCATCCGTTTGCCGCGGGGTTGTGAGCCGTGGTGCTGTGGAGCGTCGTCCCCATCAGGTTCGCCAAAGCGAGCCATATTTCTGAGAGGAAAGCGGGGCCTCTGTCTGTCGTGATGTCGTCAGGAACGCCAAACCTGCTCACCCAGCTTGACAGGAGGGCTTCAGCGCATGCTTGAGTCGTAGCTTTGGTCATTGGTGATGCCTCCAACCACCTCGTTGAGCGATCGATGATCGTAAGCAGGTAGCGAGCAGATCCAAAAGGGGGGCAACGGTCCCACGACGTTGTTGTGTATGTGACCGAAACGTCTTTTTGGCTGGGGGAAATCGCCTACCCCCGATTCGGTGTGACGGCTGACTTTGCTTGACTGGCAGTTGATGCATGACTTCGCCCATTCCCGGGCATCCTTTTTTATCACTGGCCAGACAAACTTTTCAGACAGAAGGTGAGCTGTGGTGCGTCCTGAGGGGTGTGAAAGTCCATGGATGATATCGAATATTTTCCTTCTGCAGGAGGCTGGTATCCCGGGACGTGGGCGGCCGGTACTGGTGTCGCAAAGAATAGTTACTCCTGCTGGTCCTAGGGGAATCGCACTTATCTTGAGCGCGGATGGCCCCGTCAGGTGATCCTGTGCTTCTCGGTCGGTGCGTTGTTCGGTAGTGAGATTGGCGTAGTCGATTCCCTGGTGGATTGGGTCAATTACAATCCTTGAAAGGGCATCCGCGACTGGGTTTTTCTTTCCTGGGACGTAACGTATGGTGCACCCGAATTCAGCGATTGTTGCGAGATGATGTTGTTGTCGGGAGGACCATGCGTCTGTCGATTTCGTGAAAGTGTGTACGAGGGGTTGATGGTCCGTCGCGATTGTGAAGGAAGTGCCCTCCAAGATGTGACTGAAGTGGCGGACAGCGAGGTAGACAGCGAGGAGTTCCCTATCGAAGGTGCTGTATCTTGTTTCGGCGGGTTTCAATTTCTTGCTGAAGAATCCCAGTGGTTGAGGAGAACCATCGACGAGTTGCTCCAGCACAGCCCCACAGGCGACGTTGCTGGAGTCGGTCGTTAGTCGCAGGGGCGCGTTATCGTCGAAATGAGCCAGGGTGGTGGCATTCGCGAGTGTATCCTTCGTCCGGGCAAATGCCTGTTGCTGGGGCAAACCCCACTCGAGTTTTCTCGCTTTTCCTTTCAGGACGTTGTCGAGGGGTGACAGGGTTTGTGCGATGTTGGGGATGAAGCGCCTGCAGTAATTGACCCTCCCCAGGAACTCCTGAAGTTTGTTGATTTCCTGGACGACGAACTGAGCGGTGTCCTTACAGTTGTGTTAAAGAAGTCATTGATATAAATGTTATCAAGGTAGAAGAATTGGAAATCTTATTGAACTGAGAGTCATAGTAAAGAAATATTACAAAAAGTGACATTGAGAAAAAACCTTCTGATCTTATCATTGTAACTATTTGTTTATTTTATATTATTATTGATATTTGCATATTTACTTTCTATTTATTATGACATTGAAAGTTTGTACATATAATTGTTGCTCTTTGGCGAAAAATATTGATTTGGTCAGAGAGTTTGCAGAAAGTTAGTATGACTTTATATTTCTACAAGAAACATTTGATACAGAAAACAGACTTGGTGATTTACAGTTTATTGATGAACATTATGAAGTAATAGGGTCACCGGAAGTCTATTTGGAGAAAGCTATTGAATCTTTTTCCAGCGGGTGTGAGGGTTGGTTAGCTGGTTTCTGGAAAAAAAAATCACTTGATACCATAAAGATTAATAGAGAAAAGAATTTTATTGTATTGTCCGTTCTTCATAACCGAAAATTAGTTGTATTTGTAAATGTATATATCCGAAGTGACATTTTTAGTTTTCTTGATTAAATATTAACTGTTTTATATTGGTGATTTTATTGCTTGCTCATGGAATCGCTTGCTTGGTTTTATGAAAAATAATCAAGCTGAAGTGGTTGTTTTATATTAGGTCTATAGCTAGAGGTATAGTATATTCTGCCTACTCACAATTTGGCTCCTTTAATTACTTCCCTAAACGTTTGAATATAGCACTTGATTCCATCAAAAGAGACAAAAGTATACATGTAACTAGAGCTGATAAGGCTAATGCTATTGTTATTGTAGACCGTATTGACTATGTAGAAAAAATGAATTCTGTACTAAGTGATCAAGATACTTATGAAATGTTAAATTCAGATCCTCATGAAAATGTTAATGCCCAATTTCATAAAAGAGTAAGGGAGATTTTTGGAAAGAACAAAGTCATGATTGAGTCATTTACCTCCATTAATGCAAGGCTTCCCTATCTTTATGGTACTGTTAAAACGCATAAACAGGAGCAACCATTACGTCCTATAATTAGCACTATTGGTTCAGCATCATATAAATTATCAAAATTTTAGTAGTCTTATTGCAACCATTAATAGGCACTATCTCTAATTCACATGTAGAAAATAATTTAGATTTTGTTAATAGATTAAGTAGGGAAACTCCACATGATGATGAAATTATGGTTAGTTTCGATGTTAAAAGTTTGTTCACTTGTGTACCTGTTAAAGATGTACTAGAATTCCTGAACATTGAACTTAACAAACATGTTATGTCTTTACCTAACCATGTGATTTTGGATTTGATTAGACTATGTGTTGTCGACACCAGTTTTGCATTTAATGGGAGATTTTACAGACAAAAGTTTGGAATACAGATGGGTAATTGTTTGTCACCAGTTTTATCGAATATTTATATGGAATTTTTTGAAAGTCGAATAGCTAGAGCAATTTTATTAGACGACATTTTCTATGTGAGATACATTGACAATGTATTTGCTATACTAAAAGCTTGCTCTGATATTCATAAAATTTTAGATGTGACAGTCATAAGGTCAACTATGAACTCTAATTTTAAATTCAAGATATACAGAAAACCCACAAACAACAATCTTATAATAGATAACTATTCATGTCATAAATCAGACGTTAGGCTGTCTGCATTAAGGTCTATGTTCCTAAGAGCCCTCAATATTTGCAGTCCCGAATATATTGACGAAGAATTCAGAAATATATATCAAATAGGTTTTCAAAATAATTTTAGCACACAAGACATAGACAAAAGCCTGGCACTTGCAAGAAAATCTTTTTATTCGCCCCAATGGAATATGATAAGTAAAACAAATTTTCTGTCCCTACCATACCATTATTATTATTATTATTATTTGCTAAGCTACAACCCTAGCTGGAAAAGCAAAATGCTATAAGCCCAGGGGCCCCAACAGGGAAAATAGCCCAGTAAGGAAAGGAAAGAAGGAAAAATAAAATATTTTAAGAAGAGTAACATTAAAATAAATATTTCCTATATAAACTATGAAAACTTTAACAAAACAAGAGGAAGAGAAATTAAATAGAATAGTGTGCCTGATTGTACCCTCAAGCAAGAGAACTCTAACCCAAGACAGTGGAAGACCATGGTACAGAGGCTATGGCACTACCCAAGACTAGAGAACAATGGTTTGATTTTGGAGTGTCCTTCTCCTAGAAGAGCTGCTTACCATAGCTAAAGAGTCTCTTCTACCCTTACTAAAAGGAAAGTAGCCACAGAACAAATACAGTGCAGTAGTTAACCCCTTGAGCGAAGAAGAATTGTTTAGTAACCTCAGTGTTGTCAGGTGTGTGAGGACAGAGGAGAATCTGTTAAGAATAGGCCAGACTATTCGGCGTATGTGTAGGCAAAGAGAAAGAACCGTAACCAAAGAGAAGGA
>NC_090727.1:46840134-46855134 GCF_036898095.1 Palaemon carinicauda
TATTTCATTGATTTATTCCCATCTGTTATAAATATATATTCTACTTTTTCGTATTTTCTATTGACCTTTGAATTTTAAAAACAAAAAAATTTCTGGAAAACAAATATTATTTTATTTTTTTTTCTGATTACAACACTAGTCTTATTCTATAGTATTTTGAAATGGTTCATAGCCTTCTTTGAGCTTTAACTGCTTTACATTGTATTCCATTTTGTTGTTGTTTATGTTAATATAATTTCCAGATGAGGTTGATAAAAAGCCTTAAATGTTTGTAGTAGTTTTGCTTTCTTTAGCTTTAAATATATTTATGATATTCTTTCTAATTTGTTTCAACATATTGATAAAGTTAGTTCCTTATATACACATAAGTTCAATCGTAAATTAGCTCCAAACTGACTGTAGAGAGAGATTTTATTTTTCCCCGACTTTTGTCCATGTATTAGTTAGTCTATATGCCTGTCCTATTATGCCTACCTTGTCGATATAACTCTTCCACATAGAAGTAATTTGGATATAATCTGGTGTTAAGGTAGATTATAACACATAGAATTTGTATAAGTGGAGTTTTTCATCAAGTTTGTCAGTCCATGTGATTTGTTATGTTTATTCTTGCATTGTTCAATCATATTCAATCAAACCTGTTTTTAAGGGCATAGATCATTTCCCAAGATGTGCAGGAGAGGATAACCTGCATTTGCCAACCCGTCAGTGTATCTCTCTGTTGTACATGTCCAGGCATTTTAGTCCATCCTGACTTTGGAAAGCTGTTTGTCTGTCTGCCCACCATTGAATGTATCCCATTTAGCAACTATTCATACACGGTTGATAAGATTTCAGTCAGACTAGATAAAATGGTAGATCATCTTGTATAAATTTGTATGAGAGGACATTGTACATATGTAACTCTTATCTTTACCTGTGTGTGAAGTTGTTGAAAAATCCAATCAACTTTATCCTAAACTCTCACTGGCGTCCATCTTTCCATTTGATGTATCATTTAGTCCTGTTTTGGAAGATGATTGTAAACCCTGGCCGATGAGAGGCATAGGTAAATTAGTAGTTGTGAATTTTGATACTTGTTAGGAAGAAATCTTTCAGTTTTCTTTATAATGATTTTATTGATATTACTTTGTGATTATTCATAGATTTTGTTTATTTAGAATTTTGACTTGTATTTAGTAATACAAAATTGTATTTTGTGTTGATTGTAATGATATTTTTATATTTTTAATCATGTCTGCTAGAATAATTTTGTATTTGCGAAAATACGTTGGTAATGAACTCAAACTTTTTGATAGGCCGTAGGATTTGATATATGTATATTAAATTTATGTCTATTGTGATACAAGACTTATGAAAAAGGTTTGTCTTTTTCCATTGAATATCTGAGTAAAATAATAATACTGCAATTCGAAATCATCATCGTATTATAAAAAAAAAAAATTTCTAGATATTTTGCAAAACTGCTTCTACACCAGTCATCTGACGGGCGTGAGTCCTACAGGAAGATTCGGGAGTGGGACCCTGGCATGGCGGTCTGTTCCCTAGTGTTAATCCTGTACGCTCCCGAATTCTGTAGATACAAAAGATCCCGATACATAGGACGGGTGACAAGTTAGAAGACTGACCACTACTCGTGTGTGGATGCCCGGAAGTTTATGCGTCATTAATACGATATAATATCTTGAAGAAGATATTATAGGTAGTATGTTGGCCAGGGCACCAGTCACTCGTAAAGTTACTACTGCTAGAGAGTTATTGGGTCCTTTGACTGAACAGACATTACTACATTAGATCCTTCTCTCTGAATACGATTCATTTTTTCTTTGCCTACACATATACTATATACTCTGACCTATTCCTTCTATATCTTCCTCTGTCCTAATACATCTGACAACACTGAAGTTAACAAACAATTCTTCTTCGCTCAAGGGTTAACTTTTGGAGTTTAATTGTCCAGTGGATAATTTCCTCTTGGTAAGGGTAAAAATGACTCTTTAGCTACGGTAAGCAGCTCTTCTATGAGAAGGACACTCCAAAATCAAACCATTGTTCTCTATTCCTTGATAGTATCATAGCCTCTGTACCATGGCGTTCCACTGTCTTAGATTTCTTTTACTTTAGGGTACACGAGGGAACGTGGTTCCTTCTTATTTTTTTCCCTCTTTCTTTTAAGCCTTTATATATGAGAGATCTAATTTAAAATTGTTACTGTTCTTAAAATATTTGATCTTCATTGTTTATTACTTCTATTTTGGTTTATTGGTTTCTTTTTCTCACTTGAATTTTCTTCTCTGTTTGAGCCCTAAGACTTACAGCATCCTGCTATTCCAACTAGGGTTGCAGAGGACAGATTTTTATTCTTTTCTTTATTGTAATAGCAGTTTGTAAAATCACAGAGAGAGAGAGAGAGAGAGAGAGAGAGAGAGAGAGAGAGAGAGAGAGAGAGAGAGAGAGAGAGAGAGAGAGAGAGAGAGAGTAGTTAGTTAATGTAATGATTGTTTATGGTGAGATAGACTGTTGATATAATTGAGGTTGTCTTGGGCAAATACTTTTTTTTCATTGACTGCAGCCAGAGTCAGTGTGTTGTGAAAGCTGGACTAGTTATCTAACTTTGTAATTATTTCCGACCAGTTTTATTTATCTTTACTTGCGTGATTGGGAATAATAAACAGGTTATGATTTAATCTTCGATTACAGTGCGATAATGTAGTTGAGATTTTCTTCCCCCCCCCCCCCGAATATGGACTGAAGTTTATGCGGCGTTTACTACAATATAATATCTTGAAGAAGATATTATAACGGATTTCTAGCAAGGCGAAAGATCTATTTTTGGGTGATATAGCCATGTCGTCCTGATGGAAGGTTCCTTTAGGTAGCTTTCTAAGGGATATTTGCTATAGTGATACTCCCAGAGAATTAACCATAGGTCTCCAGAATTCTAACTCTTGGTTCGAGTATCCTTAATATAGCTTTAAGGATATAGTATAATATCAGGGAACGTATTTTTTGATAAAACACATAGAAATCTTTACCCCGAATAGATTTAACTCTTTGAGGGGGAAGAGTAGCGAACAAAAGGGGAGCCGTTATCAACATATCTGGTGGACCTCTTCTCCGTACTACTACGGGCCATCATTCCTAACTTGTATTTAAGCGGGAATAGCCACAGATAGAGTAGTTTTGGGTGGGGTCATTTAAGAAAGAAGGGTGGGTCCATCAGGACGACATGGCTATCTCATCCAAAAATAGATTTTTCGGTTTACTCAAAATCCGTTTTTTGGGCTCGGCCATATCGTCCTGATGCTAGCTTACCAGAGAATTAACTTGAAAGTACTATATCTGTGGGTTTGTATAAGTGCCTTTACTTTGAATGAGTTCCTTATATGGTCTGCTAGACCCGTATATGATATTACTGTTATTTGTCATATCCACTAAGCTTGGAACTAGCTTAGCGCTTCCTGGCCCCTGCAGGGAAAGTGTCGACTTTGACTATAAGGATTCAAAGTTTGTATATCCATAAGAACGAAAGGGAACCTTTCTAGAGATTATCTTTTCGTGCCTTGGACATCAGTATATTCAAGGTTCTATTTAAAGGAATAAAATAAAACTCTGGGTTTCTTTTATTTCATTAACTGAGGGTTAAAACAAGACTCAGATACATTTTTCTATTTATTTTCATAAGCAAAATAAATTATAAATGTATACATCACAAAGTAGAAGTCTAACCTTACATCGATAAACATTATGGTTATATATATTTCTGACCTGTCAGGGAAGAATATACTGTACATATATGAATTCATTATTTAATGTCACTCAAATGAAAGTGAAGCTAAACATGTCTAGTTTCACTCAGATGTTGGATATGCATCAACACTGTGTTCAAATGTTCACACGGCACTGGTGTTATTGGTTAGATCCTGCACCTGTATAGAACAGTCTATTAATCACCATAGTGATTTTCACTAGAAGGTATTAATACCTATTCACCCGATTCACTATTGAGTCCCAAAACAGTCTACTGTTCATCGCAGCACTGAACGACAGGTTTTATTACACTACCTGCCGCCACCACAAAGTGATTTATCTCGTGTACTTGCTTTGCATAAAGTTTATAGAAGACTCTTGATGATATCCACCTTGTATATGATCGGAGCCTCTCAAAGTCCATGTGTCGAAAGAAATTCAACGAGGAACCAACTTCCCTTGGATCCTGACCAGCGGGTCTGCCATCAGGATCCGCTCTGCGAATAAAGCAGGTGAGTTTGTCTCTCCGTTGTCTTAGGGATAATTTTGATCCTGAGGTTTCGCCTTGGAAGATCTATCCCTCCTTGAAGTCTAAAGTTCTTCGAATATAGACCTTGAGAAAATCTACTGGACATAGAGAAACATCTTCTTTCAGTGGGCAGATTCTCCAAGACCCCATCTTTTGGTGGGCAGCTTTTTCTTGGTGAGAAAGGCAGGATCAGGGAAGAGATTCAGTTCTCATGTGTCTAGGAACTGAATATGGCCTTCATTTCTGGATATGGCCACTATTTCACTAACTCTAGCCCCTGAGGCCATTGCAAACAGAAAGATAACTTTCTGTGTTAGATCCTTTAGGGTGCAATCCTCATTGTTCAGATTCGAAGCATAGTGCAACACTTTGTCCAACGACCATGTGATGGGCTTTGGAGGGGTTGCTCGCTTGAGTCTAGGGCATGCTTTTGGTATCTTATTGAGGATTTGACTTGTGAGGTCCACCTCAAAGGCGTATAGAAGAGGTCTAGTCAAAGCCGACTTACACACATTTATTGTGGTGGAATCCCGGCCTTGTTCGTGTAGGTGGATGAAGAAAGAAAGACAGAAATCTATTAATATTTCTGTTGGTTTCCTTGCTTTCACAAAGGAAACCCACTTCTTCTAAGATGATTCATATTGCCTCCTAGTTGAACTTGACCTAAACTCTTCAATGAATTAGATTTTGTCCTTTGAGATCCCAAACTTTTTCTTCACTGCTAGGGTGGGAAAATCATGAGATGTTTGTTGTTGGTTCTCAAGGATGAAGAGTAAACAGTCGACTTCTGAGCCAGTTGGGATAAAACTGGGTTCAGCAGAGGAAACAGCTTCAGTTTCAATTCTAGAACTAGAGGGAACCAATTGATTTTGGACCATTTGGGGTCTACTACTGCAGCTGTTCCTCTGAAGGATCTTAGCTTGTCAAGGACTTTTAGCAGGAGATTGGTTGGTGGAAACAGGCAAATCCACTTCCATCTGTTCCAGTCGAGAGACATGGTGTCTATCGCTTCTGCTTTTGGGTCCACGTAAGGGGTTACAGAACGAGGTAGTTTCTTGTTGTAGTTCGTTGCGGGACTTTTTCCGAGATGAAGGAGAATGAGTCTGCGTCTATGGACCATTTTGTTTCTATCGGCTTTCACCTGGATAGAGCATCCGTCATCCCATCACGCAACCCTTGAAGGTGAACTGCTTATAAATGCTATCCTCTCTTCCTTGCCACGTAGAAGATGGCTAACATCACGTGATTTATGTGAGGTAATCTCGAGCCTTGTCGATTTAGACATTTTACTATCACTTCGTTGTCCAGGCCCAGTCTGATGTAGACTGCTCTGCGAGGGGATAGTTTATTCAACGTTAGGAAGACTGACATACCCTCCAAGATGTTGATGTGAAAGGTTTTGAACTGGTGCAACCAATTCCCTTGCACTTTCCTTTCTTGCAAATGGCCTCCCCATCCTTACAGGGAGGCGTCCGTGTGGATCACCACTGATGGTTTTGGTAGTTGCAGGGAAATTGTCCGTGCTAGGCTCTTGGCTGTTGACCACGGCCTTAGTAGCCTGCGCAATCAGGTCAGGGTCAACATCCGTTGATCTCTTCGAGCGTTTGATGCGTATCTTCTTCAGAATCTTGACGATCCTTTAATTTGCTTTTAGCACCGGGTCTGCCACTGCTGCAAACTGAAGAGAGCCCAATACCCTTTCCTGTTGGCGTCTTAATATCCTCTTGTGTTGGATTAGTCTCTTGACAGCTCCCGCCATCTCTCTACTCTTCTTTAATGGAATGGAGAGGAGGTGTAACTGTAAGTTCCAATAGATTCTTAACCATTGAAACTTCTGAGCTGGAGAAAGGTGAGACTTCTTGCGATTGATCTTAAAGCCGAGCTGCTCCAGGAACTGGATCACCTTTCTGGTCGCTTGCAGACAAGTAGTCTTAGATGCTGCCCAAACCAGCCAATCGTCCAAGTATGATACTACTGTAACTCCCTCGGAGCGTAGTCGCTGAACGATTGTATCTGCTAGCTTTGTGAATATCCTTGGGGCTATGTTTAGCCCAAAGGGCATGGCTGTGAAGAAAAATTTTGTCTTCTGTATCCTGAATCCTAGGTAGGAGGAGAGGGGGCGACTGACTGGTAGGTGCCAGTAAGCATCTGCCATGTCTATTGAGACTGTGTACACCCCTGTTTTTGTAGAAGGGTCCTTATGTGTTGCACTGTAAGCATTCGGAACTTGTTGTTCTCGATGAACTTGTTGAGTGGAGACAAGTCTAGAATGACTCTGAGTTTGTCCAAATCTATCTTAGGAACACAAAATTTGATGGACTTCGCTTTTCTTATTACCTTCTTGTTCCAGTGTTCTAAGGTATATTCTTCCAGCAAGGGGGTTGAGTGTTAGAAGAATTCTAGAAAAGTGTGGTGGATTTTTGTTCCATTTCCAATCAAGTCTAGTCGTGATTTGGCTGTGGACCCAGGGATCGAAGGTCCAACCATCCTGAAAGTGGAAAAGTCTGCCTCCTTCCTGGAACCTCTCATTGTTTAGAGATTCCTGCGGACTTGTTTACGTGACCGCGTCCTCCTCCACCCTTTGGGGGGTTTCCGGAGGATCCTCTTTTTTGGCCCTTACCTTTGTAGGGCCGAAAGGTAGTCTAGTGCCTTTCAAAGCCTAGAGTAACCACAGGTGACTGGGCTATCAGCTGTTGAGGGACCATCTGGAAGGTGGTTTGCTGCTGGGCTACCATTTGAGGCACCGTGATCATTGTCAAGGTCGGAAGTTGTGCAGGTCTAATGAAGATTTCCTCTTTCAGGACATGCACCACTTTTGGAGAAGGTTCCTATTCTCCGTGGTGGCTTTGGCAATGACTTCTTGGACAACTTCTTGTGGGAAAAGTTCTTTGCCCCAGATACATGATGAAATCAGTTTTCTGGGTTCGTGTTTCACCGTTGCTGCAGCCAACACATGCTCTTTACAGGTCCTTTTTGACCTGACAAAAGCATACAAGTCATTCACAAAGGTACCCATGTGAGACTTGGCTAGCATCATATACATCTCTGGGGCGTTATTTGAGGCCTGCACACATTTTGAAGCAGTTCTGATGAGACAGGGAGGCAGCAGGTCTTTCTTTTGTCTCCTGTTCCCTTCTCAAAAGACGGTCTGGCAAATTTGGAAGGTTCTCATTAAACTGCTGGCCTGCTGTCTCCAGACCCAGCTTCGAGACAGAGAAGGTTAGATGTACCTCCTTCCACTTCTCCTCACAGGTGGGTATAGCTAGAGATAATGGTTTGCATTCCTCTAGAATTGGCCAGGGTTTGTCCTCTTCAACTGCTCTCATGACACAGTCTAGGGCTTTCCCTGAAAGGTTGAAGGCTCTGCAGGAATGAGCAATGAAGGTTAGGTGCTTCTTGCTCAATGCTGAGACTTTGGAGTTGGTATATTTGGCTTCTTTCAGGGTCTTCGTAAGGATAGCTTGTGCCTTGTCATGTTCGAAGACAATGACCTCCTTTCGATATAGTCTCCTCGTGGGATGCAGTGTCATCTTGCAGTCTCAAATAGCAATATGGGTAAGCTGAAAAACTGGACCAGAATTGAAGATTTTCAAGGGGTTTGGCCCCCAACTTCTCGGATATATAAAGATTCTCATTCATCATGGGCATGAGCTCCGTATACCTCCAGGGGTTGGTTTTGGAGCAGTGAGGGAGGTCAGATACTCTAAGGGGATTATCAGACCCTCTGGAAGCGCCAAGGTGTTTCCTTTCCTGTACCTCTCCCTTTATCTCTTTAACCCTGGATAGGTACGCTCCTCGGACACCCCTTTAAGGGTATACTCGGACGCGCGCGACCCCGACGCCAAAAAATTTTTTTGAAAAATCAGTTTTTGCAGTAACCTCCTCTTTTCTTTTGCCAAAAAAAAACTTCAATGAATGCTTAAAGCAACTGTAAAGATAAATACTACTCATCTGCAGAAAAACTATTTATTATAAATATTTTAAAAAATTAAGTAGAAAAAAAAGACCTTACATAAAAATTCATAAAAAAAGTTTATACATATATACACAAATCCTTTTAGGAATTGATTCTTGAATGTTTAGGACACATCTTGATGTATTTTGGATGAAGTCAGACCCATGGAGGTGAAGATCTGAAATGAGAAAAAAAGGGTAACTTTTTTTGGCCAAAAAAAATTTGTCCAAATTTCATGAATTTTTTTGGGTACCCAAATGAAATAGGAAGTGGCTAATTTTTTTAGGGAATAAACATATGTTATCCTAAAATAGGAATATGTAAAAAAATCTTTATTATTTTGTAAATTACATTTATATCAGGGGCCATATCTAAAGGTAATTTTTTGAGTACTTAGAAATTTCTTAAAAAAAATACATATATTTAATATATAATATGATATTTATGCAGGTAAAAATATACCAAAATATCACAAATTCTATAGGGAACAAGAATATATATAGATAGGGCAACTTACGCTTCGGATATGTCCACAAAATGGCCGCCAACCACACTGACTCAGACTCCCTAATCTGCCACTTGAAATGTAGGAAGGGTATGTCAATTTCAAGGTGTTATTTACTAATCTAATTATTCATGGATATGCATAAAAATTGTATGGTGGGTTGCTGGATAATGGTCGATTATTTTACGACTATAAAATTAAAATTCTGACCCCAAAAAAATTTTTTTGAAGGGAAATAAAATCGAAAAAAAAAATGTAAAACAATATAATATTTTAGCTAAAAAAAAAAATGATGATATTCAATCAAAAAAGAAGTAAACAAAATTTTCCAAGAAATAAACATCTAGAGGAATCATTACTCTGTGATAGTTCCTTAGTACGTAGTAATTTTGAAAGAAATGGGAAAAAACGAAAAAGTGGCAATCGCAGGAAAATCGAACACATACCTATATATACGCCATATCTGGCTAAAAATAAATATAGGCATGGGTAGCCAGATAATCTAGAAAAACCTTCCAACACTATAAAAATACAAGTTTTGCGACACTACTTGCCAATTCCTTACGGTAACATGACTAAGCAAAAAAAATGCAAAACAAATAAAAAGGGGCACTCGCGGAAAAATGGCCAACCTTCTAATATACGGCATTTCAGAAAAAAAAAAATTTCAGCCATGTACATGGCAAACCATCAAGGCACATTTTCCAACAAATAAACATCTAAATGAATCATTACTCTGTGATAGTTCCTTAGTACGTAGTAATTTTGAAAGAAATGGGAAAAAACGAAAAAATGGCAATCACAGGAAAATCGAGCACATACCTATATATACGCCATATCTGGCTAAAAAAAAAGATAGGCATGGGTAGCCAGATCATCTAGAAACACTTTCCAACACTATAAAATTATAAGTTTTGCGACACTACTTGCCAATTCCTTACGGTAACATGACTAAGCAAAAAAATGCAAAACAAATAAGAAGGGGCACTCGCGGAAAAATGGCCATTCTAATATACGGCATTTCAGAAAAAAAAATTTCAGCCACGTGCTAGGCAAACCATCAAGGCACATTTTCCGACAAATAAACATATAAATGAATCATTACTCTTTGATAGTTCCTTAGTACGTAGTAATTTTGAAAGAAATGGGAAAAAAACGAAAAAATGGCAATCACGGGAAAATCGAACACATACCTATATATATGCCATATCTGGCTAAAAAAAAATATAGGCATGGGTAGCCAGATCATCTAGAAACACTTTCCAACACTATGAAAATATAAGTTTTGCGACACTACTTGCCAATTCCTTACAGTAACATGACTAAGCAAAAAAATGCAAAACAAATAAAAAGGGGCACTCGCGGAAAAATGGCCAACATTTTATTATACACATTTCTGAAAAAAAAATTTCAGCCACGTGCTAGGCAAACCATCAAGGCACATTTTCCGACAAATAAACATCTAAATGAATCATTACTCTGTGGTAGTTCCTTAGTACGTAGTAATTTTGAAAGAAATGGGAAAAAACGAAAAAATGGCAATCACAGGAAAATCGAACACATACCTATATATACGCTATATCTGGCTAAAAAAAATAGGCATGGGTAGCCAGATCATCTAGAAACACTTTCCAACACTATAAAAATATAAGTTTTGCGACACTACTTGCCAATTCCTTACGGTAACATGACTAAGCAAAAAAAATGCAAAACAAATAAAAAGGGGCACTCGCGGAAAAATGCCCAACATTCTAATATACGGCATCTCAGATAAAAAAAAAAAGACATGCACGTGTTAGCCCAACCATCAAGGCACACTTTCTAACACATAAACATGAAAAAAAAAATCAATAATATACGGCAATTCGTTACTACGTAGTAAATTTTTACAAATATTGAAAAAAAACAGAAATTGGCAACCGCAGTTAAATACCCAATATACCAATAACTACGTCGTGTCTGACAAAAACAAAGTCACGCATGGGTAGCCAGATCATCTAGACACACTTTCCAACACTAAAAAAGCAAAAGTTTTACGACACTATTTGGCAATATCTTACGGAAAAATGACTTGGCAAAAAAATGAAAAATAATGAAAAAGGGGCAGTCGCGGTAATATGGTCCTCGTGGTGATGAACGACATTTTAACTAAAAAAAAAATCATGCACATGGTAGCCAAACAATCCACCAAGACTTTCCCCAACTGATAACCTATACAAGTTGCACCATTCTACGACAATTTCATAATACGTAATAACTTTGATAATTATGCTAATTACCTTAGAAGGGTAAACTCGGTCGCGCTCGACCCCGACGCGTCTCAGAAATCGGGGAAGGAGTACAGCTACAGCAATGCACATCTGGACACTACTAGAGCGTGTAGGCGAGACACCTACTGCAGGTCGATCATCCACAAATTCAGTCACGGGGGTGAGTCACGTGAGAAAAACCTCTTTTTTTTGACGCTCGGGGTCGCGGACAACCCACCGCACCGTTCCAGGGTTAAGATCTTCATTATTCTCCTGGATTGACTCTTTGAGCGCTTCGCTCCTGCCATCCTTTATAGCCAGTTGGGGAGTTTGGGCTGAAGAGGTTGACGTCATAGGTTGATATGCCGACACAGTGAACTGAGGGTCCTCAGTCACGTCGAAATGGATCCTTCTTCCTTCGTGGGATTGTTGAACCACTTCTTCTTCAAGGCCTTCTTACAGTAGGTCCTGTTTGGTGTCAGTGGACACCTCCAACATCCGTTCTTGGTGGATGTCCAATCCTCGCTGTGCCTAGTTCATATCCGCGTCCACTGTCCTTTAGAAAAAGGGAGGCTGGACCTGTACCTGAGGCACAACCGTACTGGATTGAGCCATAAGGAACAGGAACACTTTAGAGATTCGTTAGAGATTCGTTAGGTAGGTAAGGACCCGGAGAGTTCTTCTGGAACCCTTTCACACACCTTTGAAGGATTTCTCTTGCTGTATCCCTTGACTCTGTGTTATCAGGGATATCTTCCCTAAAGCCGTCGGTCAGCAAGGTCGAGCAGTTGGAGCTACCCCTCCGGGTCCCAGTACCTCAGGGATCCAGATACAATGCAGCAGGGGCCATGAGACCTGCACATCGTATGCCCACAAAAGTCCTTACTCTAGTGATTGCAAAACAAAACTGTACACTTCACCATTGGCTCCTCCTGTAAGGGAGAAAAATGGTGAAATGAGTACTCAGTTGTTTATATCAATGATATGATGCACACTTGAAAATAGTAATACTTACTATTATATTTAATAGCTTAGGATAGTAAGCTGGAAAGGAAATAGGAAAGACGCAAATCTGTTTTTCCTCTCACAGGCAATCGCTGAGACCTCCGTCAATATTATTATTTAAATTCCTTATAAGGGAAAATACAGAGTTGAATAACTCTTGTACGTTGAGCCGGAGCTGGTGAATATTTATACTAACTTATCCACCTGTAAAATATTTATACTGAACGGTGTTTCATGAGTGTCCCAATAATCAAAGGATTCATCTGGGTGTTGAAGGAATACTTCAACCTCAGCATGTTATGCGGTCCCAACAATAGACTGCGAATGGATACACAGAGTATGTTAGAAATACTTGTACTACTGT
Organism: Palaemon carinicauda; assembly: GCF_036898095.1. Classification (NCBI taxonomy): domain Eukaryota; kingdom Metazoa; phylum Arthropoda; class Malacostraca; order Decapoda; family Palaemonidae; genus Palaemon; species Palaemon carinicauda. Next base: position 46,852,492 of record NC_090727.1, read on the forward strand.
ATTGTTTTATACTGTAGTTTTACCAATTACAGTTATATACTCATGAAACACCGTTCAGTATTAATATTTTACAGGTGGAGGAGTTAGTATAAATATTCACTAGCTCCGGCCCTAGGTACGAGAGCTATTCAACTCTGTATTTTCCCTTATAAGGAATTTAAATATTAATATTAACGGAGGTCCTAGCGATTGCCTGTGAGAGGAAACACAGATTTGTGTCTTTCCTTTAAGGCCATCAACGTTCGGCGTGAACGTGCAGAGCCTTAACGGAAAAGTCTATTTAATCTTCATTTTCTCTATCTCTCTCTATATCATGTAGGACTTTCCTTATGGATTCTGCTTCCATTAAATGCAATGTTTTATTTAACCTACGCCAGTAGTTTTTCAAGGGTGGAGATTTTCTCACGTGCATTAAAGTTTAACACTGTTCTTATAAAAATTCATTTTAAAACACATACTTCGAAGTCGTCTAGAGCAGTCACAGCTGAAGGATAATGATTTTTTTTTCCTTTTTTTTCAAAAAATTTAAGTTTTCCACATTTTTCTTTCGTGACTCGACCCTCCTTGATTATTCGACGTACTGTTCTTTCAGGATTATTTATGGCTTTAAACTTACAGATACCGTATATGCTTTGGTTATATCAGATAAAAGGGCCCCGATTCATCTTTGTGAAATACTTGCACACTGTTCACTGTTTCCCTTAAATCGTGATGGAAATCACGAATTGGAGAATTTTCCATCTTTTAAGTTTGATAGCTCATGCAGTCTCAAGCACTGCCTTTTACACTCCAAGATCAACCATTAACGGTATGAAATACTGCTCAGTGATCTTTGTCGAATAAACTGACCCGTTTGAGCTCCAAGATGTACTGGTCAATCAGTTTTCAAAATTCCTTCTGCCAAAGTCTTATTAAGACGATAGGTGAAAATGGAAAATAATCGAAGATTTTATTTTCGAAAAAAAAATTAGTTGATTCCAATTATCATAATAAAAGATAAAAACCTTTCCTTAACAAATATAAAAGTTCAGCAAGAATAACAGAGAGAGAGAGAGAGAGGGGGAGAGAGAGAGAGAGAGAGAGAGAGAGAGAGAGAGAGAGAGAGAGAGAGAGAGAGAGAGAGAGAGAGGCAGCAACTGAAGAATGAGGAAGCAGGGATTGCAAGAGAAGAAATAAAAAAGAGAATGAAGTAGTAAGTAGCAAGGGAAAAAAGTGTGTGAATACCAAAGTAATTTTGTAAGCAGTTTAGTAATTTCTTTCATCATTATTCAAGAGGCTGATATTCTGTGCCCAATACCACATGAACAATATCATGCAATTATAATCATTACAACAAAAAATATAGTATTTCCCCTACTATTATAGTTAGGAACATATCGGGCTCTGTAGATGGCGTGCAATAAGTGGGCTTTTTCTTCATCAGCATTTGGAAAGGAAAACACTCACTTTCGGTCCAGTTTTTTAATTTCCTCTGTAGTTTGGGACACAGTACATAAAAGGCATTAGCCTGGATTCCAAAACAGTCAAATTTTCTGGAATAACACCAGAAAACTGTGAAGAAATCGAACGAGACCTCTTTACTAACAGCCCATAGTAGCTGTGTGAAAGCACTACTCGTACCACGTGGGACCTTTCTTACCCCCCAAATGACCCGGCCTTCTCTCGAGACGGCCTTGATAGGGCTCCCAAGAGACATTGGGATGAATGGATTCGACTGTGAATAAGAAGAACTGCGTCCACCCAAGGCCTAGGCGTCCCCATGGTCCAAATGGTCTACTCCAATCAGCAATAGATATTTGATTGAAAGTGTAAATCGATATTTATTCGATAAGTGGAAAATCATATCCATGAGCAAAGAATATGATTATGATATATTTTAGTGCAAATATAAATAAGGCTACTTTTCATAACTGTGTTTATTGGCTTAGAAAAGAAGTACTTTATATTTCTTAAATAGTATCGGAGAAAAGAAATTAAAGTCAGTCCAAAATGCGTATAACGCTGCCACTTTTCATTCATTAATCTTGGTATACCAGTTGCTATATTTTGTAGAAGTGGCAGAATATCAGCCAGGTCTCCTTATTATTATTATTATTATTATTATTATTATTATTATTATTATTATTATTATTATTATTATTATTATTATTATTATTATTATTATTATTATTATTATCAGATAAGCTACAACACTATTTGTAGAAAGAGAAAAAAGCTTATAATCAGCCTTGTTCAGCGTATTTACCTATTAAGACATAACAAGGGAATCAGGGTCTTCCGAGATCTGCATATGATAATTACCTTGCTTCTGACGGCCAAACCTATGAATCCACAATTTAAGTGATTCCTGCTCTAAGCGACGTATAAGCAACCCCCTGGCTGGCTTGAGTCCACCCCTCCTCCTCTTACAAATCGTCTCCTCCACTGAGAAAAGCAGTAAAATGGGGGGTGGGAGCGTCTTTTTGTGTGGGGGGGTTGGGGGGGGGGGGCGCTACAGTTTGAAGAGTAACTGAATAAAGTTAGGGGTATCTGTTTTATAAGCCTTCCATGCTTTCATTTGCGATTTATTATATCTATCATTTGTCTATCAGTTTCAATTTTCTCTTTCGAATTTTAACGAGTTTGTATTTCTTATTTAATCTA
>NC_090727.1:46862634-46895134 GCF_036898095.1 Palaemon carinicauda
AGTCACACACAAATCGAGGGGGGAGACTCCCAACAGTGTGCCACAGCAAAAGGCAAAAAGACAATTAAAAATAATGTTCGGCTTACACAGAAACCTTTTCACACATTTCTAGCTTTATCTTACAACAACTACTACATATCATTGCACCTTTTTTCCCTTTACCCAGATTTACAAATGCATATCTGGGATTCTTATTCATTAATTATAGGAAGAGATATGAAAAACAAAATCTAAACCGACAGAATTTGAGAGACGGCTTAAAAACAGTTGTCTGACAGGTCATTAGAACTACCTCGTTATGTTTCAAAAACCGTTATAATTGAAGGAATTTGTTCTCGTGCAAATGCAAACATTTCTTCATTTAAAATCTGAAAAAATTTTATTCACATTTTACTTAACTAAACAAACCAGTCTTTTTTTTTTAATAGGAGAAGCTCAGAATAAGCTAAACTACTGTTCAAAGGGAAAACAGTTTGAATTTGCATCAGAACAGATATGGATTTTTAAAAGTTTTCAACTTACTCAGAACAACAGTTGAAATTGTTAACATCAGTTGGTGGAACAGAGGCAAAGACTCTCCATTTCAATCTTCAGCCTTGACCAGTCCTATGTTTGAGTCAATACAATAGGAAAATAAGCTTTAACCATTTTTCCATTGAATGCGATAACACTTCATATTAACCCTACTCCACATATGTGTAATTAAAATGGTTTGACTCCAATGATTGTGACAATAATAGATTTATGTTCAGTTGTTTAATAATGAATAGATTTTTACTTTTAAGCGACAGGAATATCGTAGAAAAATGTGTAGTATAATAACCTAATAAAGGAAAAACATGAAAATAAATATAACTGACAAAATAAATATTTTCCACCAATATGCCTAGTTTAACAGTAATTTTTCTTTTCTTTAAATCCCAAGTTTAACAGCCATAATTTTTTTCTTGAAAAACTCAAATTTAACAGTCATATTTTTTTTTCTTAAAAAAGGGAGGGGTGTGACCCCCGGTAACCCGAACACTGGGTTGGATTGTGCTTTTACCTACAAGACAAGGTTAGCATTAGCATTGCGTGACCGACAGTGCTCTTCCTCCCTCTCAGACTGCTCAATAGTCAATTACCTCCCTGGAAAAACTGTGAAATGCCCAGTTCCATTCAAAGATCCTATCATCTTTTTTAATAAACTGAAGATTGGTTACTGACATTAAGCTTAATGAATATATATTGTACAAGTATAAAGAAAGAGTGCAAGAATATTACATTGAATCTAATCAATAATATTAGATATATAGATCAGTGGTGCTGCAGTCTTATAGTGCCTACACAAAAGCTGCCAATTCTGATATCCAAAACTTTTTTGAATTCTCCGAAAGGCTTGTCAGTTGATGGGATTGGGGCATTCAACAAGGGTAATGTCTAAACCTTATTTAACACTGAGACATTAGTTGCAGAAAAGTACGAATTCAAACCAGAATAACTATACTATTTAGAATAGAGTTCTTTGTCCACAGTTATGAGGCCTCTTAAGACTGTGTAGGCGAATGGTCAGCCAGTAGCCACGCAAGGAAGAAAGGACACCATGATGATTGTGGCCACTATAAATGTTATAGGGCAATCCCTCCCTCTTGATGTGTTTGTAGGACTACAGGTAATAGAGAGACCGTGGCCACCTGTGAATTTTTCAGTAAAATTTACTCCGACTTCAGATGGAGATGTCTTAAATAGTTGAATGCTAAACTTAGCAGTAGCCATTCATGATCCATCTCCCCTACACCCTGTTAGTTCCTGGTTGATGCAATGGTGAAACAATGTGTTCATTTCAACCCAGGGACGTCCACTTACCCTTCCACTCCAGACCAATCTGCGCAGTTGACCTCTAGGAGTGTCAGGCCATTTTCAAATGCTGCTCTTTGTCCTTATGGAAAGGAAAGTAAGATGGTACAAGCCTGCACTCTGATTGAAAATGAGAAGCCCATCACAGATCTAAGAATGAAGGCAGAGATGAGGAAGAAATGGTAAAAAATGAAGGTATCGTCTGTAAGGAAGACGTTGCGAGAGAAGAAACTGTGTGTAATGCAAAGGAAGTCTGTCCAGGTGGAGGAAGAATCGTAATTTATCATCAGGATTAGGATAGCCTAAACCCATGTACATAGATTTTATTCTGTTTTGTTCTGGTTGAGCTGAATAAAGGGTGATGTATTAGTGTGCATGTTTCCCAGGTCTTGACCATCACGGAGGACAGGAGGTTAATCTTTCATTCCACTGTACGAAGTCAGTTCTCTCCAAGGACACCTTTATTTTCCCTACCAGAACACTGTAAGAGCGTCTGTTAACCCCCAAGGGTGTCACCAAGAGACAGGCTGACCTGATTAAAATTTAACCACCTCTGATTGTCTTCAATATGCACTTATGAACCTGCAGTATCCTACAAGATAAGGTATATACTTAAATGCATATATTATATTGCTCAAAAATAAGTTTTTGTATCAAGATTTCTAGATTTTATGACCTTCAAAAACAATGGTCGATGTTCTCTTACTTCCCAGTTCATGTTCCTCATATATTTTTATGTGCAAAATGTGCCACATAATTACTGAGTTGAGGATTTATGAGTATACCATATGTGGGCTAAGCTGTGTAGTTTTTTGTGGGTACATTGTGCCCTCTTTCTACTATTAAATGAAATTCTTATGAGGGAATACCTAGTCATAGACTGGCATTCCTCTTCCTTGCCCTAATAAGTAAGTATTTTAGTAGATATAGTCCTTGTTTCTCAGGGCAGTTTGGACCTCCATCATCGCAATCAGTTAAAACAATAAATACAGACACACAGAGTTACTGTTTTGCATTCTTTTATATGAATTACATAAGTTACCTGTGTTTTGATATCTGTTGGAATTGCACAAATGCCATCAGTAAGCATACGAGATGTATTGGTTGTCTGGTGCCCATAGATGGCTGGCAGGGGCAAGTTATCATGAATGAATTACCAGTCAAGTTGGTGTATAGCTCTTCTTTGAACCATTTTACCTCCCATCTTACTCCCAGTAACTTTGAGCTTACTATCAGTAATGTAATAATATAAGAAAATTTAAGCACCTTGAAACTGTATTTCCTCATTTGATGCATAAATTGGTAAAATTGGTAGGAGTGTTTACTTAGATTTACTGCCTGATACAAAATGAACAGATCAAATAAGTTCCCCTTATTTTTGAACGAGGATTAGTATTGAACTGGACACCATAGTCAACGGGTTTAAAACAGATATATTTAACAAACATAAATGTTGTAATACCTTGAATTTTGTATTTTATCCTGTATGCTAAAGAAACTATTAGTCCAAATCAGGAGTCTATGAACTGGGAGCCCTGTGTATTGTGACAATCTGATTACTGAAAGAAAATGTTGGTGCAGCATCCCCAGATACACTGCTTTACATAGTAGAAGAGAAAGCCAGTGTGTTGAAAGGTTGTTTTATATTTCTAGTGTCCCTGTAATTTATTAAAATCAATATGGAATAACATTTAGAGAGAGAGAGAGAGAGAGAGAGAGAGAGAGAGAGAGAGAGAGAGAGAGAGAGAGAGAGAGAGAGAGAGAGAGAGAGAGAGAGTGTACCATCCTCCACCGAGACTAACAAAGAAGCGGGACTTCTCCTCTCTCAGCAAACACATCTAAAAGGTCATCATCACGTGACCATCACATTGTTACATCGTCCGTTGCAGTAACGTCACATTTCTCTGTGACATCAACTCAGATCTGTTGATTAGAAACAACAAGGAAACGAGGAAGACAAGTACACTTGAAGAATCCCCCCACCCCGTCCTTACCATATATGCATACACTTTAACTAATGTCCTTATGATAGTAATAAAAGGTTTATATAAAAAACAGTTAGTGTTAGAGGTAAATCTATTGTATCAACAACATCATATTATCAGTATAATGTCTAAATATCAGTAAAAATGAATAGTGAATTATATAATCAGGTGCAGTGCATAAATTGTCCATATTAACACAAATAAAAATTATAATCCAGGTTATTTATCAATATCATATAGGAATATATATCAACAAAATGATATTCCCCAAATAACACAAAATATACATTAAAACTATTTGCATTCCATGAGCAAGCATTAAGTGAAAATCAGAATTCAAGGAAGGGTATATATAGTACATTAGATTATATGTTAATAAAAAAATATTGCAGAATGTTACAAAAAAATATAGTTTAATAATAAAAACAGTACGTTCAAATTATGTCGTGAATGGGTGTCGAGTATAAAAATAGTATATTCATATTATGATGTCAATGGATATACAGTATGAAAATAGTACAATTATATTATGTCATAAATGGGTATACATTTTAACAATTTGTAAAATCAAATTATGTCGTAAATGGTTATACAGTATGAAAATAGAACATTCCAATTATTTTGTAAAATGATATACAGTATAAAGAGAGTACAATGTCGTAATGGATAGTATATTGAACTTATTTTCTTGAAAGATATGCAGTATAAAAATAGTAAAATCAAATTATGTTGTAAATGGGTATAGGGTACAAATATAGTACATTCAAATCATGTCGTGAATGGGTATACGGCTTAATAAATAGTACATTCAAGTTATGTCGTAAATGGGTATACAATGTAAGAAATAGTACATTCATATTATGTCGTAAATGGGTATACAGTATAAAGAATAGTGCATTCAAATTATGTTGTAAATGGGTATGTAGTACATGGGCCCTGATGTATATTTAGAAAAGTGCAATTTTGTGGAAGGGAATAGCTATAGTATGTGATGAAAAAATACAATCTATAAAGGCTATGAATACTGTATGTATCAACATAGAATATTATAACAAAAAGATTATACAGCACTAAGATATTTGGGAAATTTTGAAGGAAAAATTTCATGTCTTCTGGTAACAGTGAAAAAAAAAATATAATAAATTTTCTAAATCTCCAACGAATTTTAAGATTGTGCATTTCACCAAATGCAAAGGAAGAATCAAATCAACAGTACTTTGGATTAGGGTAGAATATTGACACTAGCTTTGTTTCTCACAAACAGTTACCCCATTGAGCAAGTGGGAAATAAGGGTCATGGGGCATAGACAGAGTTTGAAGTCTGAGGACAGGAGTCAGCAGGTGGAGAGCCTCATACTACAGGACCTTCCGGGGGCACTGTAAACCTTATCAGAATCTGGCATTGGACTATTGTGGACTTCTCTCACTTAGGATCAGATTCCTGTGGAAAGAAACAGGATTTTAGGTTGAGAAGATAGATTTTTTCTTTGAGAAGGTATCAAAAGTTATTACAAAGCACATGGATTTTAGGAATGTATTTATAGGGGTTCTAAAAAGTTTTTAATAAATAGGTTGACTATGACAACAGGAGTGCCCAGCTCTACAGAATGGACTGAATGTAGAGACGAACAGAAAATAATATGAGTAGTGGAAATGAAATTCCTGAGAAGAGCATGTGGAATGATACATGATAGGAGAAGACCTGAAGACCTGTTGTTGAGATTGTGCACGTACAGGTGGACAGAAAAGCAGGTTGGAGAAGGGGGTGAAATGTACACTGATGTGCTGGTTCTGTACCAAAATACATGTTCTTTATTCCTGGAAATAAGTGATCAAATTCTGAAAAGAGTCAAGTATTCAAGTTCACTGATCACCATGCACTTTGGGCCATCATCATCATGAGGGATATGCTTCAGGGTTTCATTAATTTCATCTTTCACTTTGGGAAGAGAAACTAAAATATATGAATGTTTCAAAAAGATTAATTCACAATTTTTATGTCAGCCACAGTAAAATAGTTTCTTGCTAAATATATTGCTTTAAGTTATTATTGAGTAATCATATCTGTACAGTAGCCAATTTACTGATAGGAAGGTCGCCTTTATATCTTTACATATTAACTCATTTTATTATGGAGAGTGTGTATGTGCTATTAATGAAATAAAGAGTATTTTGTTTTCATTATACTTCCTTGTAATTATATGAATATCATTTTGCTTCCAGGGTAATCCCTTAATTCTATTACATCTACCCTTAATCCATTATTAAGGTCGTTTCACTTGTGTGCTGCTGATCAAAAGCAAAGCTCTAATGGTACTCACCTGAAGATTGTGATTAAACAGGAGATAGAGTAGTGAGTTCTTTTCAGGTCTGATCAATCAAGAGGATCTAATCACCTAAGTGGATTCCAGATGATTTGCTGGGATGAAGATGTCCTCGTCTTGCTTCTCAAGGAGACTAGACTACTCTTCTTTGATTATGTGAATCTGCAATTAAATGAAGCTGATATAAAAAACTTCTCATAAAGTATATAAAATAGCAATTGAAAGAACGGATCCTCAAAACGGATCATATCTTTCAGTTTTCACATCACATTTATGATAGAACAATGTTCAAAAGGAGATATTTCATATTTATTTCAATAATCTTCAGAAATTTCCATTTAAAAGGACAATCCGGAATCAAAATTGCTCCTTCATTCTAAGGCTCCTTCATTCTTGTGAATTTGTCACAAGAAGAGGAAAGGGGAAATATTAATTGTGCATCAACCAAATCGTCCAGAACTAAATCTTAAGAAAAATATAGAAGTTGAAGAGAGGAGGCTCAGTGCAAAGAAGTGGAAGATGACTCTAGAGAAGGACAAAGTTAAGGAATGGTTGTGTCTGGTACTCACCGACATTGATCCGAGACGAGAAGTGAAGGAATTAACACTTTGAGAGATGACCTGCTTTTCCCTGAGGTCAGACTCTATTTCTAGTATGCAGATAATGTCTGTTGTTTAGGTACATTGCCTGGACCTTCCAGTCATGCACAGGCACTAGCAGTTTTGCAGCACATAGCAAAAATTCCTTAAGACAATATTTGAAGATATTGAAGCTCATCCAATATATCTCCTGAAAACATAATAAACAAGAACAAAATATTTGTAGAAAAAATATATGTTAAATGCATCTTGCTTAATGACTGAAGACAAATCAGTCAAGCAGAATCCATATAATGAAACTATTGAAAATAGGTAATTTTCATAGTTTTTTTTTAAAGACAAAAGTTGAATGTTTGAAAACCGCTAGTTAATCTTCACTTCTAATTATGATTCAGAAACAACAACTAAATTTAGGGTTAAACAGATATAATACATCAAGTTGCAGTTATTTGTAGACATCTGGAAAATAAGAGGAATAGAATCCTTGTTCATAATTACTTATATGTTCCTCTCTGCATGTCTGTCTGTCTGTCTGTGCTCCAGAAGTGAGACTTCTAATTTCTTTCACCTTTGTTTGTGATGATATAATAAAAAAAAATACGTTCTATTTCCAAGAAAAAATATAAGAGGAAAAATTGATATCAAATTAAATACAAACAAGTACTGTGGTATGAAAAGGTTCTAACATAGTTCTAATAAAATAGATTTTCGAAGAAATATTATTTATCATGAATAATAGTACTGTGGTATAAAAAGGGGTTCTAATATTGTTCAAATGTAATAGATTCTTAAAGAAATATCATGATAGTAATGATGACAATAATGATAAGGTAGAAAACTTTGCAAAAGTTACCCAAAGGAAAGTAATCTTACCTATTCCATTCAATTTAATAAGAACAATAACTGCGGATATTTTTCTTCCCCTCAATTCATTTATAGTAGAAACTCCAAAGTCTTTTGGTTAAAATCTTACTTCATCTTTTTGTCTCTTCTGCAAAGTCTCTCTTAGTTCTGTTGGTCCTTCTCCTCTCATCAGAAGTTGACTCAATGGGTCTGACTGACTCTGGTCTAACATATCAGTTTCTTTCGTTAAGAGCAGTAACTACAAATCTTACATTTTTATTCAATTGATTAAAAGAAGTAACTCCTTATCATACCCGTTTGACGCAATTCATTAAGAATAGTAACTCAAAAATCTCACCTCATCTTATTATGCTTTTCTCCAATGTCAGCTTCAGTTCTGCCTTCCTTCATTTTCTGATAAGAATTTCACTTCAAGGGTCTGACGGACGCTGGCCTAACATGCCAGCTTCTCTTAGGTCCAACAGATGAGGAACTGTATCTCTCTGCATCAGTCAGCCAGTCAGTCAGTCAGTCAGTCTTCGGTTCTATCAGTTCATCTGATCTGCAATAGGAAACAGCATCAACATATGAGGCCATTACAAAGTTCAAGTGTTTTACAAAAGATCAAATCTTTGCAATAAAAAGATTAGTGTGATAACCCTTTACTTGGATCCTTAATTGCAAAACTAAATAGATTTACTATGATAATATGATTCCTTAGCAGCAAAATGGTCCATTTTAACATGTACATCCAAAGAAAAAGTTATACTTTTTGATAAGTTTACTTTAATGTTCAAACTAATCAAATACAGAACAAAGAACTCACCTGTCTGAAAAGTTTTAAGATCACTTTTTCTCTTTTCTTTTTTGTTGCATGATATGAGTCCTTTGAAGGACTTAGGTAAGAATTATGTCTTCATTTACCTCCAGAGAGAGAGAGAGAGAGAGAGAGAGAGAGAGAGAGAGAGAGAGAGAGAGAGAGAGACTTCTTGCTGAAGAGCTTATGCTTACAGATTCCGTCCAGAGCTTTGAGGGAAGATTAAGGACATATCAGAAGACATTATCAATGTAAGATAATATTGAAAAATAAAATGTTAAAGGTGATGAAAACAACATTTGTTTTCATTCAGAGATTTATTTCTGATGATTTCCACTGTTACTTATTACCTACCATCGCCTCTACTATCATCAGCAAGACTTGATTATCATGAATAGATGTTAGACAATTTATAGAATGAATCTTTGTACATTCAAGTCTTGCAGCATTTTGCTAAGAATATGACATGATATAAGTCATGCAATACTTTGTCACTTCAAAAAAAAATAGTTGTATTGAAATGATTAAAGAAAAACAATCTGTGTATAGATATAAGTGAATAGAACAAACAGGAGATTGAATATAACAATAAACATAATAAAAGAAGTTTCCTAAAAATAAGTTTTTATGAAAAGACGTTGAACTTTCCCTAACATTTGTTATTGTCAAGTAGATGTCTGAGACATGATTAAACAAATATATCAAACACATGCACAAACACACACACACACACACACACACACACACACACACACATATTATATATATATATATATATATATATATATATATATATATATATATATATATAATATCACACTCCCTTACAGAAACGACCTTTATAATCTGAGAGTTCATTTTTTAACCCTGGATAGGTACGGTGGGTCGTTTGCGACCCCGAGCGTCAAAAAAAAACAGGTTTTTCTCACGTGACTCACCCCCGTGACTGAATTTGTGGGTGATCGACCTGCAGGAGGTGTCTCCCCTACACGCTCTAGTAGTGTCCAGATGTGCATTGCTGTAGCTGTACTCCTTCCCCGATTTCTGAGACGCGTCGGGGTCGTTCGCGTCCGAGTTTACCCTTCTAGGGTAGTTTGCATAATTATCAAAGTTATTAAGTATTATGAAATTGTCGTAGAATGGTGCAACTTGTATAGGTTATCAGTTGTGGAAAGTCTTGGTGGATTGTTTGGCTACCATGTGCATGTTTTTTTTTTTAGTTAAAATGTCGTTCATCACCACGAGGACCATTTTACCGCGAGTGCCCCTTTTTCATTTTTTTTCATTTTTTTGCCAAGTCATTTTTCCGTAAGATATTGCCAAATAGTGTCGTAAAACTTTTGCTTGTTTAGTGTTGGAAAGTGTGTCTAGATGATCTGGCTACCCATGCATGACTTTGTTTTTGTCAGAATCGACGTAGTTATTGGTATATTGGGTATTTAACTGCGGTTACCAATTTCTGTTTTTTTTTCAATATTTGTAAAAATTACTACGTAGTAAGGAATTGCCGTATATTATTCTTTTTTTTTTCATGTTTATGTGTTAGAAAGTGTGCCTTGATGGTTGGGCTAACACGTGCATGTCTTTTTTTTTATCTGAGATGTCGTATATTAGAATGTCGGGCATTTTACCGCGAGTTTCCCTTTTTCATTTTTTTTCATTTTTTTGCCAAGTCATTTTTCCGTAAGATATTGCGAAATAGTGTCGTAAAACTTTTGCTTTTTTAGTGTTGGAAAGTGTGTCTAGATGATCTGGCTACCCATGCGTGATTTTGTTTTTGTCAGATACGACGTAGTTATTGGTATATTGGGTATTTAACTGCGGTTGCCAATTTCTGTTTTTTTTCAATATTTGTAAAAATTTACTACGTAGTAAGGAATTGGCGTATATTATTGATTTTTTTTTCATGTTTATGTGTTAGAAAGTGTGCCTTGATGGTTGGGCTAACACGTGCATGTCTTTTTTTTTATCTGAGATGCCGTATATTAGAATGTTGGGCATTTTTCCGCGAGTGCCCCTTATTATTTGTTTTGCATTTTTTTGCTTAGTCATGTTACCGTAAGGAATTGGCAAGTAGTGTCGCAAAACTTATATTTTTATAGTGTTGGAAAGTGTTTCTAGATGATCTGGCTACCCATGCCTATTTTTTTTTTAGCCAGATATGGCGTATATATAAGTATGTGTTCGATTTTCCTGTGATTGCCATTTTTTCGTTTTTTCCCTTTTCTTTCAAAATTACTACGTACTAAGGAACTATCACAGAGTAATATTTCATTTATATGTTTATTTGTCGGAAAATATGCCTTGATGGTTTGCCTAGCACGTGGCTGAAATTTTTTTTTTCTGAAATGCCGTATATTAGAATGGCCATTTTTCCACGAGTGCTCCTTTTTATTTGTTTTGCATTTTTTTGCTTAGTCATGTTACCGTAAGGAATTGGCAAGTAGTGTCGCAAAACTTATAATTTTATAGTGTTGGAAAGTGTTTCTAGATGATCTGGCTACCCATGCCTATCTTCTTTTTTTAGCCAGATATGGCGTATATATAGGTATGTGTTCGATTTTCCTGTGATTGCCATTTTTTCGTTTTTTCCCATTTCTTTCAAAATTACTACGTACTAAGGAACTATCACAGAGTAATTATTCATTTAGATGTTTATTTGTCGGAAAATGTGCCTTGATGGTTTGCCTAGCACGTGGCTGAATTTTTTTTTTCTGAAATGCCGTATATTAGAATGTTAGCCATTTTTCCTCGAGTGCCCCTTTTTATTTGTTTTGCATTTTTTTGCTTAGTCATGTTACCGTAAGGAATTGGCAAGTAGTGTCGCAAAACTTATATTTTTATAGTGTTGGAAAGTGTTTCTAGATGATCTGGCTACCCATGCCTATCTTTTTTTTAGCCAGATATGGCGTATATATAGGTATGTGTTCGATTTTCCGGTGATTGCCATTTTTTCGTTTTTTCCCAATTCTTTCAAAATTACTACGTACTAAGGAACTATCACAGAGTAATGATTCCTCTAGATGTTTATTTGTCGGAAAATTTTGTTTACTTTTTTTTTGATTGAATATCATCAAATTTTTTTAGCTAAAATATTGTTTTACATTTTTTTTTTCGATTTTATTTCCCTTCAAAAAAATTTTTTTTGGGTCAGAATTTTAATTTTGTAGTCGTAAAATAATCGACAATTATCCTGCAACCCACCATACAATTTTTATGCATATCCAATAATAATTAGATTAGTAAATAACACCTTGAAATTGACATACCCTTCCTACATTTCAAGTGGCAGATTAGGGAGTCTGAGTCAGTGTGGTTGGCGGCCATTTTGTGGACATATCCGAAGCGTAAGCTGCCCTATCTATATATATTCTTGTTCCCTATAGAATTTGTGATATTTTGGTATATTTTTACCTGCATAAATATCATATTATATATTAAATATATGTATTTTTTTACGGAATTTCTAAGTACTCAAAAAATTACCTTTAGATATGGCCCCTGATATAAATGTAATTTACAAAATAATGAAGATTTTTTTACATATTTCTATTTTAGGATAACATATGTTTATTCCCTAAAAAAATTAGCCACTTCCTATTTCATTTGGGTACCCAAAAAAATTCATGAAATTTGGACAAATTTTTTTGGCCAAAAAAAGTTACCCTTTTTTCCTCATTTCAGATCTTCACCTCCATGGGTCTGACTTCATCCAAAATACATCAAGATGTGTCCTAAACATTCAAGAATCAATTCTAAAAGGATTTGTGTATATATGTATAAACTTTTTTTTTATGAATTTTTATGTCAGGTCTTTTTTTTTTTCTACTTAATTTTTTAAAATATTTATAATAAATAGTTTTCTGCAGATGAGTAGTATTTATCTATACAGTTGTTTTAAGCATTCATTGAAGTTTTTTTTGGCAAAAGAAAAAAGGAGGTTACTGCAAAAACTGATTTTTCAAGAATTTTTTTTGGCGTCGGGGTCGTTCGCGTCCGAGTATACCCTTAAAGGGGTGTCCGAGGACCGTACCTATCCAGGGTTAATCTACCATCATAAAAAGGTTGATTAATATAATTCCCCGATAAGTATTGTAACACCAATTTGACCATATAAGGATAAACTATGATTATGAATTAGAATTTGGTCGCTGAAGAAATAACTCTGATGAACTTCTTCTTCTCCTCCATCTTTTTCTCCTTCATCTTCTTCTCCTTCTCCTTCTTCTCCTTCTCCTTCATCTTCTTCTTCTTCTCCTTCTTCTTCTCCTTCTTCTTCTTCTTCTTCTTCTTCCCCAGGGATTTTTACCTAAGGAAAGGTGACCTGACAAGCAAAGAAGATAACACCATTAAGAAAAAGACTTTGGATAAATTCAATGAATAAAAACAAAAGGTGATTATTCTATTATTCTCTTCATTATAGAAGACATGGGCGAAGATTATTATATTCATTATAGAGAGGAGTAATAATGATAATAAAGGAAAGGCAGAAGATGAATAAGACGAGTGTTAAAGGCAATGAGGAGATAATTGAAGGGAACAGGAAAAACCGAGATGCAAACACACATGATTGAAGATTCTGACCAAATAATAACGAACTGAATAATAAAAGATAACAGGAGATAATAATGAGATGGAAAATTGTTATATATATCAACTCTCTCTCTCTCTCTCTCTCTCTCTCCTCTCTCTCTCTCTCTCTCTCTCTCTCTCTCTCTCTCTCTCTCTCTCCGTATATATATATATATATATATATATATATATATATATATATATATATATATATATATATATATATATATATATATATATATATCTTCTTAATAATAATAACTAATAATAAAAAAGCAAAAGCATAATCTTAAAGAAATATCAATTTTGAAACTAGGCCTATAATGAATACAGTTTATTTATCCTGTCTCATCACCTACTGAAAGGTTTGGAATGTTGGTGGAAGAGAGAGAGAGAGAGAGAGAGAGAGAGAGAGAGAGAGAGAGAGATCGCAAAACACATATGAAGAAGAAGAAGTATAAAAAGAAGAAGCAAACTCACCAACAAACACCAACTCTACATCCGATGGATTCCTTTGCCTTAAGATTCATCTCTCTGCGTAAGGCTTCGTCATCTGGTCGTTCATCTTCTGGGAACTGGATGTCGTCTCTCACCCTGACTCCCTTCAAGGAGGCGAGGAGTCTGAGGATGACCTCAGGGCTCCTCGTCCTCCCCAGGGAATACAGAGGAAACCAGATTGACCAGAACGATCTGTTGGGAAGAAGAAGGAAAGGAAGAAAATGGGATGAAATGAAAAGAAATGAAAAGAAGAAGAAAGGAAATGATGTCATCCACATTTATTCATTATTTTATGCTTTTATTTTTATCTTGTTTCATTGAGACACACACACACACGCAAGCACACAATTGTTTACTTGTGAATACTTCAATATCAATGGAGAGAGAGAGAGAGAGAGAGAGAGAGAGAGAGAGAGAGAGAGTGTGTGTGTGTTCCTAATAATAAAACAAAAAAAAGAGCAACGAGGAATTAAGATTTCATAAGGGGATAAACTCCACGTACATTCTCGGCCTATATATATATATATATATATATGTGTGTGTGTGTGTGTGTGTGTGTTGTGAAAGGGTACTCTCAGTAGGCCTATATATATCCATATCTATTTTGACAGGACATAGGCCTATTTTCTCAGAGTATTGGGTAAACTCAATAATGAACAATATAATAATATGATATAATGATAATACTCTCTCTCTCTCTCTCTCTCTCTCTCTCTCTCTCTCTCTCTCTCTCTCTTATAAGGAATGATGTCTCCTCACCTCCTTGCATCCTGTGTTTGCAATGTCCGAAGGATGTCCCCAACCTTCTCGATGTCTTCTTCCTTGACGTCCTCGACATCGACATAGACTTTAGGATCCTCCTCCAAGAAAGGGATGGGGCGACTGACGCTGCTGACGTCGTTGACACTGAAGCGAATAGCTGAAAGAGAAAGAAGAAGAAGAAGAAGAAGAAGAAGAAGAAGAAGAAGAAAAAGAAGAAGAAGAAGAAGAAGAAGAAGAACGTTGAGAAAAATGATAATCAAAACTGAACATTTTCTATGTGTTTCTTTCTTAAGATTCTAAAGGAAAAGGTCAAATGGGAATAATAATAATAATAATAATAAAAACTGCAACAGCGAATTTAGAGGCAAAAGAACTAAACACAGTAGAGCAATGTCTGCCAGTGTGTCTGGGAGGTTGCGTTAATGTGTGTGCGTTTGTGTGTGCGTATGGGAGTCAATGTGTGTGTGTGTGCAAGCGACCATTTGTGTGTACGTGTGGGAGTCAATTGTAGCCGCTCGCATAAGGAATGTCATCAGTCTCCTCATGAAACCCTCACATTATGCACTATCTAAATCACCTCAACCAATAACAACTCAGCTTCATTTAATTGGCCCAATTTCATTGGCCGAAAACTTTTCACATCCCTTTCGCTGATTGGTTCTCCAGTTCGGCTAACTCCGCCCACATCCTTGTAGAGAACCAATCAGCGCAGGAAGGAGGCGGAGTCAGGAGGAGACTTGTTTGACTATGACTGGTGCTTTTATCAGTTTCCTATTCATTACAATCATGATCACAATGATTCATTTCTATCATTATTAGTGAAATCAACGCCATAGAAATGAGACATTTCCTTTTAATAAAAGGAAGGAAAGAAATTAAAACTTAACATCGAAAGCTTTTATATCAAATTCCAATCGGATGAAAAAAATATTTTCCTTTTAGTGGAAAAAATAAAACCTGATTGAGACCTCTGAATATAATGTTCTACATCTATAGAGTAATAATGATGATAATAATGATGTTAACAATGATATTGATAATGATAACAACGATATTAACAGACTGGATGACAGGATGAGGATGAGGGAAAGGAGGCCAGGTATTGTAATGTCCTTCAAAGGAAAGGAACAGAGAAAATATTATTATTATTACTTACCTAAAATTTGAATCTTTTTTGCCTTTTCCAAAGATTGACAGAAGGCGTCGAGGCTGGGATGGTCCTTGAACCTGACCCAGAGGTATTCAATATTTGGAGGGATTTGGAACGTTATGTTATACAACTGTTCCAAAGAGAAGAAAAGAAAAGATGATGATTATGATGTTGATGATGATGATGATAATGATAATTATGATGATGATGATGATGATTATGATGATGATGATTATGATGATGATGATAATTATGATAATGATGATGATGGCAACGAAAACGAAAAGTAAAAAAGAGTAATTTCGTAAAATATGGAAATTAATATTACCGAAAAATGAGAAAGTAAAATCGGGACTTTTTGATGTTTAGCCGACTTATTATGAGTCTAATTGTGACAATGATGATAATGATGATACTGACAATATAAAATATATTGTTTACAAGACTCAAGTTGATTGTTATACTAAATGTTATGAGTTCTCTCTCTCTCTCTCTCTCTCTCTCTCTCTCTCTCTCTCTGACTTTATTAGTAGGCCTATATGTGTGTGCATGTGCATATGTTTGTATATATGATCATATACCAGTGTATTGTTATAGAGATATTTGATTATTATATGTATCTTTATAATGTTCAAAATAACTGTGAAGTAATAATAACTTACTCATTGGTGAGTAGATTCTTGATTGACTCTCTCTCTTCTACGGTCGGCTCTGAATCTCCTTCGAAATGGTTATGTAGATATATCCATGATGGGTTGATGAGATGCCGGCAAAGTTGCCTTTGTAGTTCAACTAACCCATCAGTGTCATTAAGGATTATTGAGATTTCAATTTCCTCTCTTTTTGGGAGAGGGGCATCTGTGGCTCTAAGGAGGGCAATGTACGCATCAATTGTATGATCTTGAATTTCGGTGTCCTTATCAAACAACTCGAACCTCTGTGCTATCCATCTTGAAGAAGAATGATCACATTTGATATTCTTCAAGACTCTTAGCACAGAGTCTTTGTCGTTCACTCCCGACCTTACTAGGAGTTCCAGTGCCTCAATCTTGGCATCTTCTGACACCTTCATCTCGTCCCCGTCACCCACATGGAATAGGCTGATCATATGTATCATCATATTTTGATATTTGTGAAGGTTTTCGGGGAGACTCCCTCCAAGAAGCATTTCAAAGATCTTTGTAGGTGTGGCTGTGTTTACAGATTGGCCCCAGCATTGGTTTGTCAATTTCATAGGGAAAGACAGAGCTGCCATGAATTCCATTATCCCTTTATGCGGGAAACTGTAATGAAAGGAGCCTTGGAAAGTGGTCACTTTCTTCAGGAAGGCGCCAGTTAGCTCTTCGGCTGGCATTCCCAAACTATAGCAAAAGGCAGACAAATTATTGATAGTGGATTCTTGAATATTGATTTCATCTCTTTGTAATGCTTTGAATGATTCATGACATAGTTTTTCTATGGCAAGCTTAATGTGAATCTTTAAAAAAGTTGGTGGCAAGTGAGCTGTGAGCAGGTTTCTTGCCAAACGCTCCTCTAATTTTGAGCGAGACAAAAGGTAAAATTGCCAGTAGAGCTCAGCTTCAGTGGTGATGTTACTTATAACATCTGGTTTATTCATCCACAGAATTGTTACAAGAGCGAGATTTAAGGGCAGTCCCCACACCTCATGCATAGTGTGCTTTGTTTTCCTCAGATACTGCAACAATTCCTCTAATGATTGCAAGGGAGAACTGCCTGACCCCAATACTGCATAATACTTGCATACAAACTCTTCTCTCTTCTCCTTTGGAATTCCCTCAAGACTAATTGTAGACACAGTTGTGTAATCAGATTTCACCTGATTGTTGAATCTCTCCTGAAATTCAGGTCTAGTTGTCACAATAACACTAATTTTGCGGGATTTCTTCAGTGTCAAAACATCTAGGAATAATTTTGATGATTTATCATTCAACTCGTAATACCCATCTATGATGAGTAGACATTTGTAAGCCAAACACATATCAATAATTTCATTATCTTGGAATTTCTGGTGAACGTCTCCAAAATACGCCACTAACAAGTCTTTAAAAGATTCAATGGAATCCCTGCATTCTACATACAAAAGTATGGCAAAGTCATTAAGGCCTTTGATGTCGTCCCTTTTACTGAGCCAGTCAGAATTGATCTTCTTGACCAGTGTGGTTTTCCCCATACCTGCCATTCCTTTGATCAGTAAAAGTCGACTGTGATCATAATGAGGTACGTGATTCAGTATCTCCTCTAAAGGAACACTTGAGGTGCCACTTTCCCCTTCTAACTTCATTTCTGTGTAAATCTTCTCTACTGGTATGTTGGGGTTGGAAGAGATTCCTATTATTAGGTTGAGAGGATTAATGCTTTTAAATTTTTCAAGAATTTTCTTCAAACAAGGGAAGCCTTCTTCTTCCAATAACTTCATCTTTTTGTTGAAGTCAATTTCCCTTTGATATTCATCAAAGACCTCGACTCCTATACCTCCTTTTCCTATCTCTTCTATCTTCTGCCGGGTATCATCAAAAACTCTGTCCATTTCTCTCTCAATTTCTTCTTTATCCTCAGTGTTTACTACATCCCGGAAACGACAAGTTTTAAGCCCTCTTGAAGTTTTATTGTAAGTTCATATACTGTATCTATTATCCCAGAGCATCTTCCTTTATTTATCTTCGGATTGTGGGCTGTTTCGTTCCTCATATTTTTTATGTTTGTTAAAAACAATTCTGGGTCGGACCCATTTTGTTCGTGCCACTTTTTGTCATTTTTTCTAGCTAAAAGTTTAGAAAACTGAAGAAGCGCATAAATCAGAGTTATGTCCCATTAGTCGTGGGATGAAGGATTCATGAACTTATCTAGTTGATTATTATTAAGACTCTTTTTGACTTGAATGATGTTGACCCCTTGGCTTTCGAGGTAGTCTTTGAAGCTACTTGCTGGGTTATATCCAGGATTAACCCAGCAAAAGATCATGAAATAAAGAGGCTGAATGGCTTCCCTGAATATCTTCCATAATCTTACGCTTGACTCGTCAAACTCATCAATTTGGATCGAAGGAGGAAAGGTGTCTCTGTACAAAAGAGAAAATGCAATTAACCAAAAAAAAAGAATATTGATAGATATGTACTTTGAACTTATATATATATATATATATATATATATATATATATATATATATATATATATATATATATATATATATATATATATATATATATATATATATATATATATATATATATATATATATATATATATATATATATATATATATATATATTGTACCAACCGTGTATCACACGATCGTACATAAATTATTTTATGTATATTATGCTTGTATCTGCGCTCTTCCCTCGCACTAAAAAGAATCAGAACAAACAAGTCTATGTGTCGCCTATGTAACATTATCATTTCTCGAACATGTATTTTCCTGTTGCCTTGAGGTTTTGTATATAAAGGAGAGTGTTCTTTAATAATACTACTCAGTTGATTGTTTCTTGCCTTTGAGTCCTAACCTTTCTCTCGGTCTGTCACATTGGTGAACCCGGAAGTCGACTCGCTTCCACTACCTTCCACCCCCACCCCCTCGCCCCTCCATCGTTGGTACTATGACGGAATGTAAAGCAGTTGGTGCTACGGCCGCTCCATTCAAACTTTCATCGTTTGCCAGCGGAGAGGCGTTTGCTTGGTTTCAGCGCGCAGAAGTCCAGTTTTGCATCAGGGGCGTGACTCGCTCAACCACCAAAGCAGATTATGTTCTCGCGGCGATACCCGAGGACACCTTCCCAGAAATATCCGACTGGCTTTGTGAACAAGGAGACACCCCAATAGCGTATGACGCCCTCAAAACATACCTTCTGCAGCAGTACTCACCGTCCCCAGCCGCTCGTATAGCAAAGCTTTTTCAGCTCTCGCAACAACCGTTGGGGGACCAAAGGGCTTCGCTTGCCCTCAGGGAAATGACCAGTATCGCTCGCCTTCAATCTGCCGCAGACGGCTCTCCTCGTGAGGTAAACCTACTTTGTGCCCTTTGGATGCTCCGTTTACCCGGACCTATACGCGTTGCCATACCCAATGTCGATAGTTTACCCATAAAGGATTTGATGACCAAAGCCGACGCCCTTATGGACAGCCACTTCATGACCTCCATCAACGCCTCCACCCCTGATGAAGAGGATGCCTATTCAACGTCAACCGAAGCTGACATGAATGCCGTAGACATACACGCCTACCCTGTGACGTGCCGAAGCAGCGACAAAGCCGCCCACCACCCACCAATCGCTCGCGCCCCAACGAATGACTTCTAAAGCCACTTACTACCTCCCATCCGCCGCAGTTTTGCTACTACCACTTCAGATTCGGGGCAACCGCGAAGAAATGTGCCAAGGATTGTCAGTGGCCTAAAAACATGTAAGTAGGCCATCGCTCGTGGCGGTGGCCTCCCGTGTTTCTAATCTTTTCTTTTTACAGGATGCAGGAACGGGCGTGCGATTTTTGGTAGACACGGGTGCTTGTCGTTCTCTTTTGCCAAGGAAACTCTTCCGACTCTGCCGACGTCCGCTTGTTAGCTGCC
The DNA here is from genome assembly GCF_036898095.1 of Palaemon carinicauda. Lineage (NCBI taxonomy): Eukaryota > Metazoa > Arthropoda > Malacostraca > Decapoda > Palaemonidae > Palaemon > Palaemon carinicauda. Next base: position 46,882,603 of record NC_090727.1, read on the forward strand.
AACGGATCTGCGATACCCACCTACGGTTACGAGAACCTCACATTATCATTCGGAAACGGTAAATTCAATTGGAAGTTTCTCGTTGCTGACGTCACAATGCCAATCCTCGGAGCGGATTTCCTCTCTCATATTCACCTTCTGGTGATTGTCGCTCACAGACGATTGGTCAACACAGACTCGTACTTGTCGATACCTCTTCAACCCGCCCCCTCTAACCTCGCTCTCCACATCAGCGCACCCACGGATGCCTACGCCCACCTCCTCACGTCATACCCGGAAGTTTTCCGTCCAGAACTTCGCCAAACGCCCACGGTTCCTGCCAAGCACGGTATTTATCTCCATATCAAGACAACGGGACCCCCAGTCTTCGCAAAATTCAGACGTCTGGCACCGGAACGATTGGCAGCCGCCAAACAGACGTTCGCTGAAATGAAGGAAATGGGCCTTTGCCAAAAGACCTCCAGCCCATGGTCGTCACCCTTACACATCGTTCTGAAGAAAGACGGCTCCCTCCGTCCGTGCGGGGATTACAGGCGCCTGAACATGCAAACAGAACCGGATCACTACCCCCTCACCAACATTGCCGACGTGACCTCCTACCTGCACAAAGCAAAGGTTTTCTCTACGCTCGACCTCCTGAAGGGGTATTATCAGGTGCCTATGAACCCAGAAGACATCCCCAAGACCGCCATCACCCCTCTGTTTGGTACATACACTTTCAATTACTCCTGTTTTGGCCTTCGTAATGCTGGGGCCACGTTTCAACGTCTCAAGAATGACATCTTAGGGGACCTCCCTTTCTGTGTATGTTATGTGGACGACATACTTGTGTTCTCCTCCTCAAAAGATGAACACCTCCATCACCTGCGCATCGTGCTCGACTGCCTGCAACAAAACGGCCTTGTAGTCCGGTACGACAAGTGTACCTTTGGCGCCAACGTAGTGTCGTTCTTAGGGCACCGCATCACTCCTGAAGGAGTCCACCCCCTCCCTGAGAAGGTATCAGCCGTTCAGGACTTCCCCGCGCCCTCGACCATCAAAGTTCTGCAGGAATTCTTGGGCATGATCAACTATTATCACCGTTTTCTGACAGCCATTGCCGCCACTGGAAAATTATAGTTCTCCTTTGTTTGATGGAAGTGGATAATATCTAAAGAATCAGCCAGACTATTCGCTGTATGTATAGGCGAAGGGAAAATGAACTGTAACCAGAAGACATGATCCTCTATGGCACTGCCTGGATAGTCAAAGGACCCTGTAACTCTCTAGTGATGCAATATTTAATATAAGAAAAAATTGCGGCCAATTCTAGTCCACTGTAGGACAAAGGTCTTGTACTTATCCATATTGATCTCTGGGGCTCGGCCATTTTTCATCACCACCATTGTTGACTGGGGATTTGTGATGATTTGGGATTTTTGTGTGAATGCTTTCAGCAAACCAACCTATTATGTAATAAAGAATGAACAAATTTTATTTGGCGACAGTTTTCACATTATACACACATACTCACACATCTATATATCTCTAGCCAAAGAACACTCTATGGTTTTGTCATTTAGTCCCAGTGTAAAGGTTTCATGCTACCCCCAGTTTTAAGCTAACCCCCACCGGTAACTTGAAACAGGTTTAAGATTAGCCGGGAGCTAGTTTGAAACCGGTTTCAATCTACCCCCCTTGTTTTCAGGTTACCTCGTTTTTGGTATAGGAAATAATTCATATGACACTGCACATTTGCATCATGCAATTATTGCTGACTTCGCAGTAGCAATTTGATGGTTATAATGAATAAAATCACTTTAAATGTTAAACTTTAATTATATAAAACTCAACTTCTAATTGATATACTTTTGAAACATTATTCAGTCGTTGGCCTACTATAAAGAAACCAGATAAAATTGCCACTTTTTCCAATATAGTTTCTTGGATCAGCGATGGATATTCATTAATCGGCTTTCGTCAGGAAGTATTCCTTGCGGGCAGGTACTAGCAGGAACCATCTGTGACGAAAGTAGCTTGCTGCTGAAACTCCACACCCAGATCATCCATCCCCATACAGAGCAACAGTAGGCTACTTACTGGTCAAGCACGAGAGATTGTTTATAATGTTTAGAAACATTTTGCTTTAGAAAAACTGAAAGGAGGACCTGATACTGATGTTTCTAAAGCAATTTTTTGCACAACAAAAGCAATCAATTCAAGCAAAACAACCATCACAGTCAAATGAACAGTGACGTAGTTTTGAGCAATGGTTCTGTAAGCAGTTGTTACCGAGTATATTCCCATCTTTCATAATTGTAATGGTAACGCATCTTATCATAGAGCAAAATTAGATAAACATCCAACATCATCAAACAAAAAGGCACTAAAAAAACAATGGCTCATGAAAAAAGCGTATCACCATGAGACAATATCTTGAAATGGCAACTTTTGAAAATGGTCAAGGAATACTCTGAATATTGATAAAGCTTTCGTGATTGCTCAAATTGCAGTTGAAAATGGTCACAAGGTTATTCGTCTACCTTCATACTATTGCCAATATAATACACTGCTACGCATTTGAGCACAAGTGAATACCTATGTTGCGAAAAAATTAAATTCAAAATGGTGTATTTTGAAGGAATCAGTGCATTCGGTGACAAAAGAGAAAAAAAATGGGTAAATACCATAAAACACATCAAAAAATTACAGGAGGACGATGAAAAGCAAAATGTGGTGATCGATAAATATATTGATTCTTCAGCATTAAGTCTAGAGTCCTCTGATGAGGAATTTTCTTTGAAACTGTTAGTTACCATCTATATCAGCAAAGAAGTTCTGGTCTATGTCCATAGACTACTTTCGAAATAAAGTATATTTTTAAAACCTTAAGAAAAATTTAAAATTGGTAATAGGAATAATGAAAACTTGATTCATATTCGAAGTTAGAGTAAGTTGAGAATAAATTGATGAAATATTCTGAAGATCTTGGCATTGAGTGAAACACTTTGTAAGGGATTTGGCAAGGAAATCTTATACCATTGCAGTATCTATTGATCTATCTATCTATCTATCCATCTATCTATCTATCTATATATATATATATATATATATATATATATATATATATATATATATATATATATATATATATATATATATATATATATATATATATATATATATATATATATATATATACATATTCTTACGAAGCTTGTCTAGTGTAGAGTAAATCTCATAGTTAATCAATACTTTTATTAATATACATTTATATTGTTTTCATTTGTGCATTGACGATATGATACCCGGCCCGTAAAATGATGCCCTCTCATGTATATATAGAAATTTTATGTAAATTACGAAAGATTTTCGTTGTGAATTTCATTGTACTTTTATTCAAGTTTATAAATGGGTATTTATGTATTTTTTTTTTTTTTAAAGAATTAACTTTTTTATTCTTGTATGTTCGCTACGAAGTCTTAAGTTGTCTATTTGAAAGTATTGTAGGGTTCGTGTGAGATAGGAACAGGGGCTTAGGTAATTTTCTGTTATATTTTATGATATAGTGTATCATGTTTGAGAGAATTTCAGAACGTGTGTTTTGGAATGTTCTTTATGACAAGTTTTTGAAGGTTCATGAATACCCTGTGAGAGGAGGTTATCTCTATTTTATTTCTAGGACAATGGGTGGGCGGAGCTAGCCGACTGATAGAGCTGTCTGTGTCTGGTGTAGTATACGTGCAGCGTTTGGTGGATTAATGTTAGGCAACTTTGATGCTTGGTACACCCCTATGCTTCTGGATTTAGAGAAAATTTCTAAATAGTTGATTCAAGGTTTGGTTAAAATCAGAGACAGATAGACATAGAAATCGAGATAAGACTGCAGCATTCCCCTCTCTCTCCTTCACGCTAGCAAACCAGTGTAGTTTTGAAGTGTTCATTACGTTTTTGTGTCCTCTCCTAAGAGATTCTGTGCCCCAAAGCGAATCGTGTGTCACGCAAGACTAAAAGGTGATTTTGAATTCGTTGTATTTGGGTAAATGTTGGCATTTTGAAACATTTTTTTTAAAGGTCCCTGTAGGCATGATAAGTTTATTAAGTGATCTGGTTATTATTATTATTATTATTATTATTATTATTATTATTATTATTATTATTATTATTATTACTAGCAAAGCTACAACCCCAGTTGGAAAAGCAAGATACTATAAGCCCAAAGGACTCCAATAGGGAAAAATACCCCAGTGAGGAAAGGAAATAAGGAAATAAATAAATGATAAGAACAATTTAACATTAAATCATTCTAAAACAGTAACAATGTCAAAACAGATATGTCCTATATAAACTATTAACAGCGTCAAAAACAGATATGTCAAATATAAACTATAAAAAGACTCATGTCAGCCTGGTCAACATGAAAACATTTGCTCCAACTTTGAACTTTTGAAGTTCTACTTATTCAAATACTGATTAGGGAGATCATTCCACAACTTAGTAACAGCTGGAATAAAACTTCTAGAATATTGTGTAGTATTGAGCCTCATGATGGAGAAGGCCTGGCTATTAGAATTAACTGCCTGCCCAGTATTATAAACAGGATAGAATGGTCCAGGGAGATCTGAATGTAAAGGATGGTCAGAGTTATGGAAAATCTTATTCAACATGCATAATGAACTAATTGAACGACGGTGCCAAATATTAATATCTAGATCAGGAATAAGAAATTTAATAGACCGTAAGTTTCTGTCCAACAAATTAAGATGAGAATCAACAGTTGAACACCCTACAGGAGAACAATACTCAAAACTAGGTGGGAGGAAAGAATTAAAACACTTCTTCAGAATAGATTGATCACCGAAAATCTTGAAAGGAAAGAGTTTCTCAATAAGCCAATTTTTTGTGCAATTGAAGAAGACACAGACCTAATGTGTTTCTAAAAAAATAAATTTGCTGCTGAGAATCAAACCTAAAATTTTAAAAGTCATACTAATTTAAAGAAACATTATCAATACTGAGATCCGGATGTTGAGGAGCTGTGGAGGATTAACTTTATTTTAATTTATTTTTTTTGTTTTGCCAAATCAAGAGAGAGAGAGACAGACAGACAGAGAGAGAGAGAGAGAGAGAGAGAGAGAGAGAGAGAGAGAGAGAGAGAGAGAGAGAGAGAGAGAGAGAGAGAGTTGTTTTAGTATTGTTAAATCGAGACATTTTATTTGCTTTAGTTTTGTCATTAGAGAGAGAGAGAGAGAGAGAGAGAGAGAGAGAGAGAGAGAGAGAGAGAGAGAGAGAGTGTTTATTTACTTAAGTTTTGTCAAATCGCAAGAGAGAGTAAGAGTGTTTATTTGTTTTAGTTTTGTCAAAGAGAGAGAGAGAGAGAGAGAGAGAGAGAGAGAGAGAGAGAGAGAGAGAGAGAGAGAGAGATAATTTCATTTGCTTTAGTTTTGTTAGATCACGCGTGCGCGAGAGAGTATGTGTGTTTGTGTGTGCGTGTGTGAGTGTGTTTGTGTGTCCGCGGTGCGCGCCGAAGAACAAGGGTAGTTAGCGAATGATTGTTTGTAGTGGGAAAGACTGTCGGTATATTTGAGGTTATTTGTTTACCTTTTTAGCTAGGTTAGGGCGGTAATGAATGTCTTTGGCGAAAGCATTGGATATTTGACTGTAGCAGTAGTCGGTTATGTTTTTTTTGTTCTTTGAAAGCCGGCTGTGAAGTGATTTTTTTATATTCTGAGTAATTACTGTTTTTATTTATTTTTGTTAGGCGCGTTCATGAATGATAGAAAGTTTATTGTTTATCTTTGATTATAGTGCGATAGTTTAGTTAGTTGGGAGTTTTCGTAAGCGTTTTTTTCTTTTTATTGCAGGCCGTAATTCCTCCTTTGGATTCCTTTAGACTCCTTGGAGTTTTAGTTTGGCCTGGAAGGTGGTGTTTGCCAGCCGTGTGTATTATATTGTATATGAATAGCTTGATGATGACGACCCGGACCGGACAATGAATGTAGGAATAGACTGCTGAAATACAGAATTTTTGAACGTTGATGACCCGGCTATAAAATACGGATTTCTCTCACGACAATTGATGACGACCACCACCGCTTAAGATTGCACGGTCGAATTGGCTCTACGATAGTGTTGGCCAGTGCCAGTAGGCTACAATTTGTGCAAGGACTGTTGCGTGTGAACCAAGAGGTTCTCTTGGTTTGGCATTAAATTTTTCGTGTGTTGCAGAATATGATTGGTGTTTAGTATTAAGTAATTTATTTAGTTTTAAGTGTGCTTTTGGTACTGTGCGTGGACTGACGGTGTTGGGTATATTAAAGGGATATTGTTTTTTTCGATTGTTGGCGAGTTCTCGGTACCCTCGCGCACCGATATATACAGCAAATTTTGTGTGTATTTTTTGTCTATTGAATTTATGATAAATTGTGATTGTTCCTGGTTTATGGCATATGGTGGATGGTTGGTGATAAGTGATTTGTTTTAGTGTTAAGTCAGTTTAATAATTTGTGTTCTGTTTTTGGTTGCGTTAATATAGTTTTAAGGCTATGTTTTGTTTTCATTTTCCTTCTGTCCAAGAGTCCAGTTGATAACGTAAGGGGAAAGTTTGTGCAGAGGAGACATTTGTCAGTTAGTGTGATCAAGGGTGTGGGGGTTGTTTTATTTACATCCCGCCACAGAGCCACCGTCCTTGACCTACTTACAACCATACTTTGAATTTTGTTAGGATTCAACTTTATACCCCATAATCTGCACCATGCACTAATTTTAGCGAAATCTCTACTAAGAGATTCACCAACCCCAGATCTACATTCAGGGGACGGAATTGATGCAAATAGAGTAGCATCATCTGCATATGCAACAAGCTTGTTTTCTAGGCCAAACCACATGTCATGTTTATGTAGTATGAAAAGTAAAGGGCCAAGAACACTACCCTGTTGAACACCGGATATCACATTCCTATACTGACTATGGTGCCCATCAACAACAACTCTTTGAGATCTATTACTTAAAAAATCTATAATAATGCTAGGAAACGACCCACCCACCCCCAACTGTTTGAGTTTGGAAATAAGGGCCTCATGATTAACACGGTCAAAGGTAGCAATAAAATCAAGGCCAATCATACGAACTTCCTGATCACAATCAAGGGATTTCTGTACAGCATTAGAGATTGTAAGAAGGGCATCACATGCTCCAGGGCCTTTACGAAAACCAAATTGCAAACTAGGGAGTCGATGATTACCTTCAGCAAACCTATTAAGACGTTTTGCCAGAAGACGCTCAAAAACTTTAGATAATATGGGAGCTATGGAAATTGGGCGGTAATCAGTAGGACTTGAGCTACCACAAACACTTTTACATGGAGGAGTAACATTAACAATCCTCCAACAAGTGCTAAAAACTACTCTCCTTGCTAACTTGCGCAAAATAACAGATAACTTTGGAGCTAAGAAATCTTCTGTCTTTATAAAAAACGATGGAAAAATACCTTTTGGGTCAACACCTCCATAAGCATCAAGGTCCATCAACAGAGCTTTAATTTCACGAGATCGAAAAGCTAAACTAGTTAGTTTAGCCCTAGGAAAACAGGAATGAGGAAGTTCAAGTTTTTCATTACTGTGTTTACTGTCAAAAACATCAGCCAACAGGGTTGCCTTTTCCTTTGGACAGTGAGTGACTGAGCCATCTGGTTTAAGTAAAGGAGGAACTGTTGCATCTACACCTAAGAGTGCAGATTTAAGGGTAGACCACCATTTATGTTCCTGAGTTGTACTAGAAAGGGTTTCTTTTATGGTTAAATTGTACTCCTTTTCAGTTGAGGCATAAACTCTGAGCAAAAGCTCGAAGCTGAGTATAGTTATTCCAGGTCAAATCTGATCTGTTACCCTTCCAAAGATGATAGGCCTCCTGCTTCTCCAAACAAGCACGTCTACAATCATCATTGAGCCCCGGTTTGTCCTTCACTTGGTACCTAAGCATACGAGAAGGGATACGCCTATCAATTATGTTGACTATATTCACATTCAAAGGGACAACAGGGTCTACACTACTATATATATGTGACCAATTCAAGCAAAAAAGATCATGCAAAATCCCATTCCAGTCTGCTTGGGATTTCATATAAATTTTACAAAAGTATGATATATCAGAGACAGTCTGCTCAGTCTTCAATACAAACGAAATCTAGGTATGATCAGATGTCCCAACTGGAGAACCAACCTTACTAGTTATAACGCCAGGGGAGTCAGTGTAAACGAGGTCCAACCAATTGCTCTCAGCCGGATTTGGAGGCAAAGTCTAAAGCTATTAAGCCATGGCGATCGGTAGGAGAGATAAAACTGAAGGACTCCCTATGGTGAGCATTAAAATCACCAACAAATACAAAAGAAGCCTTTCTATCATCTTCTTGTATCTTAGCCATAATGGCAAGAAGACAATCAGAGATAGAATCATCCATGTCTGGATTCCGGTAGATCGAACACAAATAAAAGTTGTTATGCCTGCCACAAACTTTCATTACCTGAATATCATGACATCCACATTGATAGCAGGACTTATGAGAATCAGGGTACTCAGTCCTAATATACACAGCCATTCCCTGGCCCAAGGGAGGGTATCACGTTTCAACATTATTGGCTTCTTAAAACTAGTTATAAGGAGCTCAAATGAGTGCCTCATATTAGAAACCAGAGTGTCTGAGCACAAAAGAATATCATATTGTCTAGACGCAACTGTATGATCTTGAATATTGGCATGAAGACCACGAATATTGTAATACAGAAGACGACATTGACGAAATCTAGGACGAAATGGTCCCGGATTTTGCTCAATGTCTCCAGACAGCATAAGAATTAATAGAAATAAAAAAGAGACATCATACTTAGAAACTAGATTAACAAGAATTATAACAAAAACAATATGTACAAAATTATAAATAAAGTGATTGATGAAACTCATAGACTATAGTAAAAAGTCGGAAAAACTGGTCAACATGGAGGAGCCGATACACCATGCAAGGCTATATACCCTCAAGGGTAGCCACTTCAACTGAAGGGAGGACAGTAAGGATGGCTTTTAGAAAAAAAAAGAATCTGAAAAGAAAAAGACGGCCTCTTGATAAACCACCAGGCATCCATGGCCCTTCTATTAAGCCTGCCAAACACACTAATTCAAAAAGACAAGAGGAAGAAAAAAAATAATCAGATAGAATAGTGTGCCCAAGTGTACCCTCAAGCAAGAGAACTCTAACCCAAGACAGTGGAAGCCCATGGTACAGAGGCTATGGCACTACCCAAAATTAGAGAAAAATGGTTCAATTTTGGAGTGTCCGTCTCCTAGAAGAGCTACTTACCATAGGTAAAGAGTCTCTTCTACCCTTACCAAGAGGAAAGTACACTGAACAATTACAGTACAGTAATTAACCCCTTGGGAGAAGAAGTGTTAGTATCTCATTGTTGTCAGGTGTATGAGGAAAGGCGAGAATATATAAAGAATAGGCCAGACTATTCTGTGTAAGTGTAGGCAAGGAAAAAATAAGCCGTAACCAGAGAGAGGGATCCAATGCATTACTGTCTGACCAGTCAAAGGATCCATTACCTCTATAGTGGTAGTATCTCAATGGGCGGCCGGTGCCCTGGCCAACCTATTTGGAGTCAAACTTAAACATTGTACTATTTCAGAATTATTCCAAGCATTTGTATTATTTTCATTGCATTATTTCTTTTCATAGGTGAAGGTTTATTCAGATAATATGATAGCTCATGGGTAAATTATTATAAATTTCAGATTGTGACATTTTTGTCTTAAAGTTTTGTTCAAACTTAGTATTTTTTCTAGTGGCTTAATTTTGTTATATTAATTCTTTTCAAAGTAGTTTAATTTTTATATAGTATGCTCAATTTTGTAAAAAGTGCATTATTCCAATTATCACTATTGAGGACCAGTTTCTGCTCATTTCCTGCTGATAATCACAGTGAGAGTTAGATAAGTGTTAATAATACTTAAGTAATTACCCAGTTTAGTTTTGAGTGTGCTTAAAAGACCCTTGGATATTCATTATTTCATATGTTGCTGCCTGGGAGTTATTTAACGGTCTCAAAATTCGTGTTTAAATGCTTTAAAGTGTAACATTTTTAATGCAATAGCAAAAAAGAGAGTTTAGAATTTGAGAGGTTGAATAACTTGCCAGTCGTAGTATATATAATATTATATGTTTGGTTTCCAGTCACGAGCCAGAGTATAGAATATCTTTTGATGCCCAGAGTTTGGAAGTCATAATCGTATAATATATTTTGGGCGCTAAGTCCCGGGATCCATACAGTATAATATATTTTGGTGGCCAGACCCTTAGGATGAAGCGAGTCTGTTTTAAATATTGGTGGTAAAAGGGCCGTGTTTTTATTAAAAGGTTTTTTTATTATCACAGTGTTGATAGGGTTTTGATTACTTTCAGTATATTATTTTTTGGAGAGGCATTAAATAGTGTTAAATTACAAGATGGCACCTTTTAATATCCAAGAGTTTTCAAGTAACCCAACTGCTCAGGTATATTCAGAACCTAATGTAACTAAAGCTCAGTGCCTCTCGATCTTAATGGCATGTGGTGGCCATGCTACGAGTGGGATGAATAAGGCCCAAATCGAGTGACTAGATTTAGAAGCATTGGTAAACTCTAGAAAGTTGTCGTAAGAGAATATTGTGGCATCTCGTTATCGGTTGGAGGGAGTTGAGGAAGAATATTTAGCGAAGCAAGGGCCGGTTAACCCTTAAACTGAAGGCATAAAAGCAGATAAGGATGTAGAAGCTGAGTTCCACATATTTCAGCGGAGGAGAATTTTATTAAGTTGAAAATGATGGTGGAAGAGAAAGAAGCAGAGAGACTGCAAAACATGCAAGATTGATGGATGCCAGGCTAGAGAAGAAGAGAGAGAAGAAACATGATATGCGAAGAAAATGGAAGTAAGAAAAAAAGGAGAAGAAGAGAGAGAAGAAAGACGACGTATGAAGAAATGGAAGCAAGGCGAGAAGAAAAAGAGATAGAGAAGAAAGACAACGTGTGAAAAAAAAAGAGATGGAAGAAGCAAGGTATACGCTGGAGTTAGAGCTTTTGGGTGTACGCACCCAGCTGAAAGCAAAAACCTTGCCAGAAACGACGCCTGCTAAGCACTAACCCGTATTTAATGTGTTGGAAGCCCAGAGGTTAATTCCTAGGTTCACAAAAGAGATCCAAGTTTAGTTCTTCGATCATTTTGAAACGGTCACAGCGATATTGTCTATTTTAACTGTGGCAAGAAAGGCCATGTCAGTAGGGAATGGTGGTCAATCAAACCCAAAGCAGTCGCTTTGATGATTAAAGATAATTCGAATTCACAGAATGCAAAGACTAGGAAACAATCGGGAAAGGATGGAGAGGAACATGAACCAGCAACCATTTAAATGACAAACAGGACAAACCCAAACAGCATGGAGGCCTTTAAAACATATACTTGTGAAGGTATGTTGGCAGCAGTACACGGGAGTCAGCGATTCCTGGTCAGGATATTGCGCGATACAGGTTGAAACCATAGTGTGGTTGTACGGGGAGTACATCCCATTGTTGAATAGTCTCTCACAGGGGACTCAATTATTTTGAATGGAATAAGGTGTGAGGATGTCACCCCAATTTGCCGTTTAAAACGGTCATACGAGTTGTTGACAGGCAATTTTGACTTTGCCGTTGAGGATTCAATGACTCTCAAAGGAGTAGACATCCTGCTGGGTAATAAGATTGGTGGAGCCCCTTTCATGCCTTGTCCCATTGTAACGGAGAAACCTTTGAGGTAAAGTCCAATGACTGAACGCGAGAACTACTCATCTCTGGTTCCTAGTTGCGTTACGAATAGGTGTATGGAGAAAGAAGTGACTGCATAAGAAGAGGAAGAAGAAATCGAAAGATCGATGAACTTAAAAAAAGTCCCGCATAAGCCCGAGCAAATAGGAGCGACAAACAAGTGGACAGGAGGACAAAAAATAATGGACCTGGAAGAAAGTAGTTTGAAGGATTGGTTTTCTGAAAAAGAGGATTCCTTTGATAGTATGCAAGAGGAAAATTCTCAACTAAGCCCGAGCTAGAGGAACGTCAGACGAGTGGACAAGAGGACAAAGAAACAATGGACCTTTAAGAAATGAATTTGGAATATCTGTTTTCTGAAGAAAAGGATTCTCTTGTTAATACGCATCCCGCATAAGCCCGAGCAAATAGGAGCGACAAACAAGTGGACAGGAGGACAAAAAATAATGGACCTGGAAGAAAGGAGTTTGAAGGATTGGTTTTCTGAAAAAGAGGATTCCTTTGATAGTATGCAAGAGGAAAATTCTCAACTAAGCCCGAGCTAGAGGAACGTCAGACGAGTGGACAAGAGGACAAAGAAACAATGGACCTTTAAGAAATGAATTTGGAATATCTGTTTTCTGAAGAAAAGGATTCTCTTGTTAATACGCAAGCAGAGAGCTCAAGATTTAGCCCTTGCAAAGAGGAACGACAGACGAGGGGACAAGAGGACCAAAAAGAAAA
>NC_090727.1:46907634-46912634 GCF_036898095.1 Palaemon carinicauda
TGTAGCCATACTCCTGCTCGGGTTTGGGCAACCCTTGGAAACTACCATCCCTACCGCGCAGTTGATGCTAGACAAAAACCGACACAGACAGGCAGGGGGAGGGATGGACGCTCTCCCCCCACCCCTCATGGCAGCGGCCCAACCTTCAAGGCAGCCCGGCACCCAACCATCTTCGAAAACCTCTAAAGAATGGGGTGCGTATGGCAGAGGGACTCAAAGAGGAAGAGGTCAGAGAGGTAGGAGTGTGGCGACTGGCGGATGTTGGAAATGTGGTAAGAGGGGGCACCTCCAGGCTGCATGCCCCTCCGTCGAGCAGCGGCGGTGTTTTGGATGCCATGCCACAGACCACCTACTGAACAGCTGTCCAAAAAACAGCGTCGGCTCAATGGATCACGTTCCCCCTGCACCAACAAGAGGAAGGGGAAAACGACATGGGACGGGGGCCAAGGGTCCTTCGGGCCGTCTGTCCGAACCGCCAGGACCAAAGACAGAAGAGCCAAGGAGTCAAACGTCACCCCCCAGTGTGACGTCGGGGGAGGCCAGTCAGTACCCCAGCCAGCAGTAAGGGATACCCCCGGGCCAGCGAGCGCGACTTCCCCGGGAGTGCCAGAGGGGGTTTGGGAGGTAGAGCAGCCGCCTCCCACCGCCGCTCCCACACATGCAAATAGGAATGCGGTCCCCGTTCTTACAGTAGAGCTGGGATCGGGTATACAACGCGCTCTGCTCGATTCCGAGGCCAGTGTCTCCCTTATGGAAGAACATTTGGTGACGGATGCCATACAAACATCGAAGGAGTACCTGGTGTCGAACACGGCTGGGGGTCACAAACTGATGACCCGACGTATTGTTAGACAGAGATTCATCCTTCAAGGTCGAGAAGTGACCCATGCCTTCTATGTCATTCCGACATTAAATATGGGGGATATTCCCATTATCCTGGGAATCACTTCCATCAAGGAGAAACAAGTGACAATACGGGGCCCCAATGGGGAGGAGCTGGAAGTGAGGTGGAAAGTGGGACCTAGAGAAGAGACAGAGATACCCGTTATGGGGGAAACTCGGCCTCGAGTTAGGGTCGCCCTTACTGCTAAGGGGACAGCAGGGGCGGTTCCTGCCGGGCCGGAGGCAGGTGAATCAATCCCCCCCTCCTCCCTCTACTCCCTATCAGTGGCACCCGCACCGGAAATGCGTGAAGGTGATTTAGTGTATGTAAAACCACATCAAAAGTGGCAGGATTTCATGTATCCAGGGGTCTCCACCGTTACCGAAGGAAAGGTTGAAATTCCCTTTATAAATGTAAGTACCCAGTGGTTCCACTTAGGCACTGAGTCGGTCTGCGACCTTGAGTTATGTTCATATATATATATATATATATATATATATATATATATATATATATATATATATATATATATATATATATATATATATATATATATATATATATATATATATATATATATATATATATATATATATATATATATATATATATATATATATATATATATATATATATATATATATATTTTATATATATAAATATATATGTACATATATTATATATATATATATATATATATATATATATATATATATATATATATATATATATATATATATATATATACATAATTATATGTATATATATATATATATATATATATATATATATATATATATATATATATATATATATATATATATATATATATATATATATATATATATATATATATATTCATATATATAGCGGATTTTGAGCGAAGCGAAAAATCTATTTTTGGGTGAGGTAGCCATGTCGTCCTGATGGAAGTTCCTCATAGGTAGTTTTCCAGGGTATATTTGACTGCAGTGATATTCCCAGAGAATTTTACCTCAAGGTATCCAGAATTCTAACTCCTGGAGCGAATTTCCCTAAATAATCTTACAGGGATATCACAAAATATCAGAGGACGTATTCTTGACACATCACATAGCTATCTTCGCCCCGAACAGTATTAACGCTTCGAGGGGGTATAGTGACAAGAATCTGAAACGATAATGAAAAGAGAGCCGCTCATAAGGCATCTCTCCTATTCCGTTTCCAGTGTGTATCTGATGAAGGCAGTAGCGCCCTCTTTATTCCTTGTAGTGATATACGAGGTGTTACAGATACTGTACGATAGGGAGGGGTCAACAGGCCCTTTTACAATAAAAGGATGGGCAGGTCCATCAGGATGACATGGCTACCTCACCCAAAAATAGATATTTCGCGCCGTTTCTTGGGGTCAGGCCTTGTCGTCTTGATGGAAGTTTACCAGAGCATTACTGTATCTGTGGATTCTCAATCGGTGCCGTACTCTCAAGAAAGTATTTCCCTTGTCCGTCTAGACCTAGACACCTATGATATTACCGTCATACATCATTTCATCTAAGCATGAACTATGTTAGTGCTTCCTGCCCCCTACAGTTAAGAGTCGTACTAGACTCGGGAAAAGGTCTCGAGGAGTACATAAAAATTTATGGATGACAAAATGACAAGCTTGTATAGTGGTCTCGCCCTATACAATATGAAGCAAAGTTTGTATAAGAGTCACCAATATCAGAATAAATTTGTGACATCTTCCCCAATGTGACTACTCTTATAAACTATTGGATAATGGTTGTATCCGCATAGAAACAAATTTTGCCTCTTTGCCACCAACCCGTTAGGGTACCACGTCAACCCTTCCAAGGAAGGGTTAGAGTGAGTGGACTTTTGTTTGATTCATGGAACAGTCTCGAAAGACATACCATGTTAAAAATATCCATATTTTAATATTAATGCTCAGTACATTACTATTTAAATGAGTGTGGGCGAATAAGATGCAGGGTTCACTATGAACTAGTTTATTAAAATTTGATAAACGTACATATCAGATCAACATTTATAAAATTTATAAAATGTGGATGATATGCGTAAAAGCATAAAGAAAAACAGTCAACAGAAAATATTGTTTCATCTACTAGGAAACAGATTTGCCAATTCAATTGAATTATTAATAATAATGATATAGTCTGTATACTGTTTACATACACTAGCGTAAAAAACGCTTGGCACAAATGTCCGTATATGCTATAGATTACCGACGTCAATGGAACAGTTCGTAAGGACACTTTCGTGGCCTATCGCTCAGCGTGTAGTAACATACAGTGACTACACGCGCACCCTTTTAAATAATCGTCCCAAATTAATTACACTGTTCCTCGCAGACTTGAAACAAAAGGTTAAGGAATTCTACCTGCTGCTACCACAGATCTCATAAGTTGCTCCAATTGCTTCGCATAGTGCATAAAGAACGCCTTGGATGACTACCAGTCGGTGTGCAAACAAGGATGTTCAAAGTCCATATAATTAAGGAAATTTTATGGAAGAGGCAACTTTCCTCGGATCATGACTAACGGGTGTACTGTCTGGATCTGTTCTGCGAATGACACGGGTGAATTTCGTCCTTAGTTATAGATAACTTTGAACCCAGGCTTTCTCTTCGTAACAGCTGTCCTCCCATAAAGTCTGAAGTTCTATGAAGATAGACCTTTAGGCCCTCCACTGGACATAGAGATGCATCTTCCTTCAGAGGGCAAATTCTCTAGGGACCCCACCTGTTGGTGGGTAGCTTGTTCCTAGAAAGAAACGTTGGGTCTGGAAATAGATTCAGTTCTCCCTCCAAGAACTGGATGTGGCCTTCCTCTCTAGAGAGAAGAGGTGATTTTTCCAGGAAGTTTCCAAAGACAAAAGTTGAATGATTGAAAACCCTAAGTTAATCTTTACTTATTTTTGTGATTCGGAAATAACAAAGTAATTAAGGACAAAACAGATAAAAGACTTCAATGGGAAATTATTTGAAGATTTTTTGGAGAACAAAAGGAGTAGAATAATTGTTCAACATTACTTGTCTGTTCCTTGCTGCTTATCTGTCTGTCTGTGTCTCTGTCTGTCTTTGCTGCCGAAGAGAGACATCCAATCTCTTTCACCTTTGTTTGTTTCTGCTAATAAAATTAAGTTTTACTTCCAACTAAAATAAAAGGAAAAATTAATATCAAATTAAATATAAGACAGTACTGGAATATAAAAAAGTTCTAATATAGGTCTTATATAGTAAACTATCATAAGAAGTATATATTTATTATATATAATAGTAATCTTAACATTGATAGTATCAATAAAAATGAAAATATGGAAAACTTTTGCAAAAGTTACCGAAAGGAAAGTAATTTTACTCTTTGCATTTAATTTATTAGGAACAATAAAATCAGATTTTATTTTTTTCCTTCATGTCATTTAGAGTAGTAAGTGGAGAGTTTTTTTCCTTAAAATCTTTGAAAGGGGTACTAACTTTCTCATCTACCAATTCTGGAGCAAAACTATTGATATTTAATTAAGATTATAAGATAAATTATCATATGAATGTTAATATCAACATTGTTCTACTATTCCTGTACATAATTGAGAAAGAAAAATGTTAACATTATTTAAGTAGTCTTGGATAGACAAAAATAAAGATCCTAAAATGAGAAATGACTAATTTACCTACACATTACCGTCTTAGTTCTGTGTTCCTGTTCCTCTCATCACAGGTCGACTAAATGGGTCTGACTGACGCTGCTCTAACATATCAGCTTCTCTTGAGTCCAACAGATGACAGAGGTCAATATCCCTGTGCACCAGATTATGTGAAGTACATCGTTCCACCAGCCGTGATTTGGAGCTTCCCTTTCTGATCCTGGCCTCTGATCCTCTAGGCAAGGTGTAACTAAGCAATTTGCATGGAGGGACTCGCTGAGTGCAGGGAGATGTTCGAATGACTCTATAGTGCTGATGCACGCACCATTAGAAAAGAGGGAGGAATTCCCGAATACAAAAATTGTTATTTTGGAAAACAGAATCATCAAATGCCTCTTACTTAAGGGTCAATGATGAATTGGTGAAATAAAGGCAATGCCTTAAAACCATTATAAGTAGGTACCTTTTACAATTA
>NC_090727.1:46917634-46922615 GCF_036898095.1 Palaemon carinicauda
AGAGGCAAAAGAACTAAACACAGTAGAGCAATATGTCTGCCATTGTCTTTTTGAGGTTGCGTTAGTGTGTGTGCGTTTGCGTGTGCGTGTGTGTGCGTTTGCGTGTGCGTGCGGGAGTTAATGTGTGTGTGTGCGTGTGTGTGTGTGTGCAAGTGAGCATTGTAGAGCTTGCATAAGGTATGGCATCAGTCTCCTCATGAAACCCTCACATTATGCACTGTCTAAATCACATCAGCCAATAACAACTCAGTTTCATTCTATTGTCAAAATATAATTGGCTAAGAGAAACCTTTTCACATTCCTTTTGCTGATTGGTTCTCCCGTTCGGATAACTCCGCCCACATCCTTGTAGAGAACCAATCAGCGAAGGAAGGAGGCGGAGTCAGGAGGAGCCGTTTGACTATGACTGGTGCCGATATTTGTTTCCTATTCATTACAATCACGATCACTATTATTCCTTTCCATCACTATTAACTAAATCAACACCATTAAAATGAGACATTTCCTTTTAATATATGGAAGGAAAGAAATTAAAACTTAACATTGAAAGCTTTTATATGAAATTAAAATCAGATTAAAACAATATTTTCCTTTTTGCGAAAAAAAAACACCTGATTTAGACCTCTGAATATAATGTTCTACATCTATAGAGTAATAATGATGATGATAATGATGTTAACAATGATATTGATAATGATAACAACGATATTAACAATGAATGACAGGATGAGGGAAAGGAGGCGAGGTATTATAATGTCACTCAGAGGAAAAAAACAGAGAAAATTCTTACCTAAAGATTCAATCTCTTTTGTCTTTTCCAAAGATCGACAGAAGGCGTCGAGACTGGGTTGGTCTGGAAGAGTCACTTTAAGGTTCCTAATATTTGGAGGGATTTGGAACGTTGGGTCCCAGATGCCTCGTATTCCTTACAACTGTTCCAAAGAGAAGAAAAGAAAAGAAGAAATAGTTATTGGATTTGATTGGGAATTTTATTATCAAGTTGATGATGATGATGATGTTGATGATGATGATGATGATATGATGATGATGAGAAAACAAAAGTTAAAAAGAATAATTTCGTAGAATATGGAAATTGATATTAACGAAAAATTAGAAATAAAAATCGGGACTTTTTGATGTTTAGCCGACTTATTATGAGTCTAATTGTGACAATGATGATAATGATGATACTGACAATATAAAATATATTGTTTACAAGACTCAAGATTGATTATTATACTAAAGTTATGAGTTCTCTCTCTCTCTCTCTCTCTCTCTCTCTCTCTCTCTCTCTCTCTCTCTCTCTCTCTCTCTCTCTCTATTAGTAGGCCTATATATGTGTGCATGTGCATATGTTTGTATATATGATCATGTACCAGTGTATTGTTATAAAGATATTTTATTATTATATGTATCTTGCAATATTAAAAATAACTGTGAAGTAATAATAACTTACTCATTTGTGAGTAGATTCTTGATTGACTCTCTCTCTTCTACGGTCGGCTCTGAATCTCCTCGATATGTTTCCTAGACTATTCTGATGGGTTGATATGATGCCGGTAGAGTTGCCTTTGCAGTTCAACTAACCCATCAGTGTCAAAAGGGATATTCTGATTTTAATTCTCTCTCTGTTTGGGAGAGGGGGATCTGTGGCTCTAAGGAGGGCAATGTACGCATCAATTGTATGATCTTGAATTGTGGTGTCCTCATCAAACAACTTGAACCTCTGTGCTATCCATCTTGCAGAAGAATGATCACATTTGATATTCTTCAAGACTCTTAGCACAGAACGTTTGTCGTTCACTCCCGACCTTACTAGGAGTTCCAGTGCCTCAATCTTGGCATCATTCTGACACCTTCATCTCGTCTCCGTCACCCACATGGAATAGGCTGATCATATGTATCATCATATTTTGATATTTGTGAAGGTTTTCAGGGAGACTCCCTCCAAGAAGCTTTTTAAAGATCTTTTTAACTCTGGCTGTGTTTACTGATTGGTACCAGGATTGGTTTGTCAATTTCATAGGGAAAAACAGAGCTGCCATGAATTCCATTATCCCTTTATGCGGGAAACTGTAATGAAAGGAGCCTTGGGAAGTGGTCACTTTCTTCAGGAAGGCGCCAGTTAGCTCTTCGGCTGGCAATTTCATATGATAACAGAACTTGGACAAATATTTGATGGTGGATTTTGGAATATTGATTTCATTATTTTGTAATGCTTTGAATGATTCACAACATAGTTTTTCAATAACCTGCTGAACTCTATCATTTAATACACTTAGTGGTAAGTGAGCTGTGAGCGGGTTTTTCGCCAAACGCTCCTTCAATTTTGATAGAGACAAAAGGTGAAATTGCCAGTAGAGCTCAGCTTCAGTGGTGATGTTGCTTATAACCTCTGGTTTAATCATCCACAGAACTGTTACAAGAGCGAGATTTAAGGGTAGTCCCCACACCTCATGCATAGTGTGCTTTGTTTTCCTCAGATACTGCAACAATTCCTCTAATGATTGCAAGGGAGAATTGCCTGACCCCAATACTGCATAATACTTGCATACAAACTCTTCTCTCTTCTCCTCTGGAATTCCCTCAAGACTAATTGTAGAGACAGTTGTGTAATCGGATTTCACTTGATTGTTGAATCTCTCCTCAAATTCAGGTCTGGTTGTCACAATAACACTAAGTTTGCGGGATTTCTTCAGTGTCAAAACATCTTGGATTAATTTTGATGATTTGTCGTTTAATTCATCATACCCATCTATGATGAGTAGACATTTGTAAGCCAAACACACATCAATAATTTCATTACCTTGGAATTTCTGGTGAACGTCTCTAAAAAACGCCACTAACAAGTCTTTAAAAGATTCAATGGAATCCCTGCATTCTGCATACAAAAGTATGTCATAGTCATTAAGGCCTTTGATGTCGTCCTTCTTAGAGAGCCAGTCAGAAATGATCTTCTTAACCAGAGTGGTTTTCCCCATACCTGCCATTCCCTTGATCAGTAAGAGTCGACTGGGATCGTCATGAGGTACGTGATTCAGTATCTCCTCTATAGGAACACTACAGGGGCCACTTTCCCCTTCTAGCTTCATTTCTGTGTAAATCTTCTCTACTGGTGTGTTGGGGTTAGAAGAGGTTCCTGTTATCAGGTTGAGAGGATTAATGCTTTTAAATTTTTCAAGAATGATCTTCAAACAAGGGAAGCCTTCTTCTTCCAATAACTTCTTCTTTTTTGCGAAGTCAATTTCCCTTTGATATTCATCAAAGACCTCGGCTCCTATACCTCCTTTCCCTATCTCATGGATCTTTTGTCGTGTGTTATCAAAAACTCTGTCCATTTCTCTTTCGATTTCTTCTTTATCCTCAGGGTTTACCCCATCCCAGAGCATGACAAGTTTTAAGCCCTCTTGAATTTTCATTGTAAGTTCATATACTGTATTTATTATGACAAAACATCTTATTCTGTCTATTTTCAAATTGTGGGCTGTCTCATTCCTTAAATTCTTCATGGACGTTAAAGACATTTCTGGGTCAGAACCATTTTGTTTGTGCCACTTTTCGTCATTTTTTCTAGCTAAACATTTAGAAAACTGAAAAAGCACATGAATCATAGTTATGTCCCATGTATCGAGTGATGAAGGATTCATGAACTTATCCCATTGATCCTTTGAAAGATTCCTCTTGACCTCATTAATGTTGACCCCTTGGCTTACGAGATAGTCTTTAAAATTCTTCTTTTTGGTCCATCCCCTGTATATCCAGCCAAGGATCTCTAAGTAAAGAGGCTGAATGACTTCCCTGAACATCTTCCACAATCTTACGCTTGACTCGTCAAACTCATCGATTTCGATCGGAGGAGGAACGGTGTCTCTGTACAAAAGAGAAGAGGGAATTGGAAAAGAAAAACCTTCCAGGTGATTAAAATGAGAAGAAATAAAAAAAAATATTTATATTCACAAATAATATAAAATTAATAACCTTTTTCTAACAAAACTTATACATATATATATATATATATATATATATATATATATATATATATATATATATATATATATATTATATATATATATATATATATATATATATATATATATATATATATATATATATATATATATATATATATATATATATATATATATATATTATATATATATATATATATATATATATATATATATATATATATATATATATATATATATATATATATACATATATTATATATATATATATATATATATATATATATATATATATATATATATATATATATATATATATATATATATATATATATATATATATATATGTATATATATATATATATATATATATATATATATATATATATATATATATATATATATATATATATATATATATATATATATATATATATATATATATATATATATATATATATATATATATATATATATACATATATATATATATATATATATATATATATATATATATATATATATATATATATATATATATATATATATATATATATATATATATATATATATATATATATATATATATATATATATATATATATATATATATATATATATATATATATATATATATATATATATATATATATATATATATATATATATATATATATATATATATATATATATATATATACATATATATATATATATATATATATATATATATATATATATATATATATATATATATATATATATATATATATATATATATATATATATATATATATATATATATATATATATATATATATATATATATATATATATATATATATATATATATATATATATATATATATATATATATATATATATATATATATATATATATATATATATATATATATATATATATATATATATATATATATATATATATATATATATATATATATATATATATATATATATATATATATATATATATATATATATATATATAT
>NC_090727.1:46933115-46943115 GCF_036898095.1 Palaemon carinicauda
GTAAAATTTGTATAAGAAGTTTTATACGTCTACTCCTTGAGAGAGAGAGAGAGAGAGAGAGAGAGAGAGAGAGAGAGAGAGAGACTTTCCTTGACAACTTGTTGCATTGCAGATAAAGTCTCAAACTTTCGGCGAACGTGAAAATGTAGCTGAAAATAGAATTGGCGTTATTGAATATCATGGCTGGTGGCACAAATACATTCTGTAAGAAAAAGATTATCAAAAAATCTCACTCTATCGTAAAATTATAAGCAATTCTTAAGTGACTCGAAATATAGTTTAATTTTAGAGTAAATTTTATACCGCAAACAAAAACATTGTTAATGATGTTAGATCATGAAATGCTAATAGAAATTACACAAGTTTAAGCATTTATTATTATTATTATTATTATTATTATTATTATTATTATTATTATTATTATTATTATGTGGCTGCTTTTCGAACTTTCCTTTTTATCTAATTACAATCTAACGTACACACACGAACACACAAACCCCGAACTGGAATGGTGGATTGTGTCATTCAGTTTTTAATGATATCGTAAAAAAAAAAAAAGTTATTACTATTTGTTATGTTGAGAGATTTGCAAGTATTGGGTGGAATGTTCCTCCAAGCTAACTTCAGCCACAGAGAGAGAGAGAGAGAGAGAGAGAGAGAGAGAGAGAGAGAGAGAGAGATTTAAGACTAGAATACATTATGAATGAAAGCATGCAGATTCTGATAAAATGTGAATAAAAGAGGCGTGAAAACTAACAAAATTGGAAACTATAAAAGGAATTCTGAATGAATCACGAATTCACACCAACGTACATAACGCAAATCTCAGCAAACAGAAAACGGACATTTATCGCATAGAGAAAACGGAAGCAGATGTTAGTTGGGTCATTTGAATTCAAGAGAGAACATCTCTGAGACATCGAGCGGCAACCATTAGTTATGCACACCGGATATGGAATTTCTATTTTTAGGTAAAGTTAGGATCATAGGATGGAAAGGGGTTCTGTAAAGAGAGAATGGATGCATTGTGGGCTAAAGTTTGAGAAATGGAAAAGGAAATACAATTCGGTAGTTAAAGGATAAATTTGGCATGTAGAACACTGCACCACCAGTGCAGCTACGTTCTGAATATCGGCGTTTACTAAGGGTGAAGTCAAACACTCTTCCTCTGTGGTGTTCATATATTCCATCAAAAGCAGCGAGGTTTGACGCTGCAAACAAAAGCAGCAATAAATATACAAAAAAATAATGTAAATATTCATGTAAAACAATATATATACTGTAAATATCATGTAAATACAAAATAATGTAAATGATGTAAAATACAATACAGTAATTCCACAGGTAAGGTTCACTTAACATAGAAAATAAACTTACATTTTCCAGACGCCGATTCTAATGCTAAAATTCTCAGATAACCACTGGTACAAGTTGCTGTACCACCAGATGCATTCAGCCTCCTAGCTAACAGCAACACTGGTCACTTAATACTATGATGAGTACACTGGGCAGCTCAGCACACCACAAATACTGCAGAACCACAGCATGCAGAAATTCCATGTGCTTTCCAGAGCCTGCCCACGCTGAACTGAACAAAGGCGCCAAGGCGGGCATAAATCGCGGCCTTTGGGCAGATGCCAACAATAACAGTACAATATTTTTCAGTACCAACTCAATACTTCTTTTTCATATAAAAAAGTAAACAAAATATGTATACAGTTTTCCATTCAATAGAAATATTCAATTCAAAATAGTGCACATAAGTATATAATTAAATACAAAACAAACATCAGGCAATCCCGACGCTCGCTTATCTCCTCATCCTTATCATCAACAAAGAAAACGTGTAGCGCCAACATAACTAAAAACGTAAAACACCGTGGCATATCCTACACCGCCCCCTATTTTGTAGTATACAAAATACACTGCAAATATGCCACATACACAGCACGCCATATGAGCAGCGCACGGCGTTCACTCTTTTTCCAATGGCACTCCACTGTCATCACACTCCGTTTCAAGGAGAAGGCACATTTTCTGCACTGGACGTAAGTACAACCCACACTCGGTCTTAATCTTGGCTTGTCTAACTCGGTTGTCAGAGTCTCGAGTCACTTCCAAGACTCGCCCCAAAGGCCACGAGCCTCTGGGGAGACGTTCGTCGGTAGTTAGCACGATGTCGCCAACTTGGATGTCTCGCCGTTGGACGGTCCACTTCTGTCTTTCTTGAAGCAATGGAAGGTACTCCCTCAGCCATCGCTTCCAGAATTGGTCGGCAAGATATTGCGCTTGACGCCAGCGGCGCCTAACATACAAGTCCTTCTGGTCAGTCTTCGTTACTGGGAGCACTGCACTCTTCAGAGTCAACAGCATACTAGGCGTCAATGGCAGTGGACAGTCTGGGTCGTCGTTTACCTTGGTTAGGGGTCTTCCATTCACCAAAGACTCTGCTTCGCAGAACAGTGTCGATAGTGTGTCGTCAGTGGTGACCTGCTGCAGGCAGGTTGCACTGAGAGCTCTTCTCACTGAGCGTATGAGGCGTTCCCACACTCCTCCGAAGTGTGACGCATATGGCGGGTTGAAACGCCACTCGATGCCCTTAGCTGCTAGGGTTTGGGCAATTTCCTCTTCCTTGAAATCTTGAAGAGCTTCCTTCAGCTCTCGGTCAGCTGCGACGAGGTTAGTACCGTTGTCTGACCATATTCTCTTGACAGCTCCTCGCCTGGCCGTAAATCTTCTCACTGCATTCACAAAGGAGTCTTGATCCATTGAGCTGAGAACCTCCAGATGAATCGCTCGCACTGTCAGGCAGGTAAAAATGGCTCCCCAGCGCTTCACTGTAGAGCGCCCTTGCTTCACAAAGAAGGGACCGAAGCAGTCTGCCCCTGTATTGGTGAAGGGAGGATCCCCCGGACAGATCCGGTCAGAGGGCAAGTCGGCCATCACTTGATTCACTGGCCGACAACTGAGTCTTCTACAGATGACACAGTCACGTATCACTGATCTAACTACTGAATTTCCATGAACGATCCAGTAGTTTTTTCTTAGTTCAGCCATAAGATGGTTCTGCCCACAATGGCTGTTTGTTTCATGGGTCCATCGCACCATCTTCCTCACAACTGGCGACTTGGATGGAAGAATGATGGGGTGCTTGCAGCTATCACTGATGGTGGCTTCACAGAGTCTTCCACCAACCTTCAGCAAGCCTTCTTGTAGAAATGGTCGCAACTTGCAAATCTTGCTGGATTTCTTCACCTTGGAATCCTTCTTGGAGAGTGATTTGATCTCACTCCCATACTCTTGAGCTTGAATCTTCTTCCATATTATGGTTGTTGCACAATTCATCTCGTTTGCAGATAACACTTCTGATCCACTCTTAGTTCCTAATCGCCTCAGTCGAGCGATGATTCGCACTATCTTGGTCCATGAAAAGAACTTGGCAGCAATCTTCTCCACTAGGATTGGTTCCGGCACCACCATGCTGAAGATGGGTGCAGACTGCTTAACTTCTGGATCTCCATCTAGTTCTGCTCGCTTAACATCGTCAGGAAGAGCTGGCCAACTGTCCTGCTCTTGACACAGGAACTCTGGTCCTGTCAGCCACAGCGACGACTCCAGCAAGCTGTCCACATCAAGGCCCCGAGAGGCCAGGTCTGCAGGGTTCGCAGAGGTGTTCACATACCTCCAAGCGGTGATGTCACTGAGGTCGCGGATGAGGTTCACACGGTTGTTTACAAACGTGTGGTATCTTGCAGACAGGTTACGGATGTACTTCAGGACAGACGTGCTGTCGGTCCAGAACACTGAGTCACACAACTCCAAATCGAGTTCTGACCTGATCTTGCAATCAAGTTGAGCTGCCACAGCAGCAGCAGTCAATTCCATTTGTGGAATACTCGGTCTCTTGAGGGGAGCTACACGAGCTCGACCCATAACCAGTGTACTGTTCACTTGGTTATTCTTGCTTACCGTGCGCAGATACGTGGCCACACCATATCCTGCCTGGCTTGCGTCCGCAAAATGGTGAAGTTGGTACGATGATACCTCCCCAAAGTCTGGAGGCACCAGGCTTCTTCTGATCTTGAAGTCTCCTAGACACTGAAGCTGGGAAGTCCATCTGCTCCAGCGATTTGCTTCGTCGTTGTTCATTTCTTCATCCCAAGGTAAGTTGCGACGACACAGTTCTTGTAGTAACATCTTCCCTTTCAGGGTGAAAGGTGCGACAAAACCAAGTGGATCATACAACGAAGCCACTACAGAGAGAACTCCTCTTCGTGTCCTAGGCTTCTCCTTCAGGTTGATCTTGAAGGTGAACTCATCACTGCTCATGTCCCAGTGGATACCCAAAGCGCGCTCCGTAGGCAGCTCGTCCTTACTGAGGTCCAATGTAGCCACTGATTTATCTCTCTCCCCTTCAGGCACGGCAGCGAGAATGCACTTGTTGCTAGATGTCCACTGGTTCAGCCGGAATCCTCCATCAGCACAGAGTCCAATGAGGTCTTTTGTCAATTGGATACAGTCTTCCTCGCTGTCCATTGACTTCAACAAGTTGTCAACGTAGAAGTTGCGTCGTACGGCATGGCAAGCGTCTTCACCATACTTGTCACCATAGTCCAGTGCTGCCTGTCTGAGGCAGAAGTTGACTACACTTGGGGACGATCGCGCTCCAAACACATGTGAAGTCATCCTGAACTCTTGAATAGCTTGATTGGTGTCTCCACCTGGCCACCACAGGAAGCGTAAAGAGTCCCTCTCGTCTTCTGGCACCTTGACTTGATGGAACATTTCTTGTATGTCCGCAGTAACAGCATGTTGTCCTTCCCTGAAGCGCAGCAGCACTCCAGCAAGACTACTTGTGAGATCTGGTCCTTGCATGAGGTGGTCATTGAGTGAGGTCCCAGCATGCTTAGCCTTAAGGTCGAAGACAACCCTAAGCTTGTCCTTGGTAGGGTGTTTGACCCCATGGTGCGCCATGTAGTTCACACGGCCATCACTGCGATTCAGCTTGTCGACTGGGACAAGCTCAGCGTACCCTTTCAAAAGGTACTTCTCTACTTGTTCGACGTATTTAGTCTTGTACGTTTCATTTGCCTCAAATTTCTTCTTTAAGGAGTGAGCCCTACGTTCTGCCATGGCACGGTTATTAGGTAGAGGCTCAGTGTCACTAAAGGGTAAGCAAGCAACATACTTGCCATCTGTCTGGACAACAGTTTCGTCCAGCAAAGACAGGAATCTCTTGTCTTCAAAAGAATCTTCTATCTTTGAGAGTGTCTCTTTCTCCCAAAAGTCTTGGTTGAAGTTGCGTTGCAGAAGTTCTGTTGTATCATCCACAGTGCACACATGGAACAGAAGGGCAGGACCTGAAGGCGATCTAGGTCCTGTTGGGCCGAAAACAACCCACCCTAGCTTGGTCAGGTATGCAGATGGCTCGTCCTTAAGCCCATGTCGCTGGTCTAGAATCCCTCTGTTCAATGTCGTGTCTAGCCCAATGATCAGCTCTACTTGACGATGATCTTCAGGTAGACTCTCTACTTCCAGGTCACTCAGATGTGGCCACTTGGTCAGCCATTCTTGACGCATGGCATGGTCCATAGACACATTGATCTTGTCAGCCACGAACATGTCGGTCACATGCTCTCCTTCATCAGTATTAATATTACCAATGTGTAGGGACAGAACTTCCTTACAAGTGAAAGTCCCTGCTTCAGTTGCCATGATCTGGTTACATGGTCTTCCTTTGAGACCCATTCGGTCTATCAGGCTTCTTGCTGCCAATGTTGGGGCAGCTCCACTGTCGATGAATCCATAGGTTGCATGGATGCCATTTACGAGAACAGGTAAGATCTTCAGCATTGTTCTTCCCTTAGGTAACTGGCTTGCACACACTGAGAACATAGGTTGCACATTTGGGGCTGCAGCACTCTTGCCAGCTGTAGCAGTCGCGCCACCTTCTGTAGCACCAACTGCCTTCTCACCGCCCCCGATAGCACTTTTGCCTCCCACATGGGCCGCACCTGTATTGCTTGCAGTCTTAGGTGGACTATGCAGCATGGTATGGTGCTTGTGAGATCCACACTTTTCACAGATGGATGCATCTTCACATTTTGCATATGAATGTTCACCATTAAGACACCTGAAGCAGTATCTTGCCTTCTTTATCACCTCCCAGCGATCTGGAAGCTTCAACCTCTCAAATTTGAAGCACTCTTTAAGTTCATGGTCCTCCTTAGTGCAGAAGGGACACCATTTCCCTCTAGCTGGTGAAGCCGTGTGGTGCACAGGTAAGGTCTTAGGCCTGACAGGCTTGGATGGCTTCTCAGTAGGCTTCGGGATACGACGGTCGCACTCATAATAAGAGAGATGCTTGGCAATACATGCCTGTTTCTCAATGTACTCTATTAGAGCTGGAAGCTTGAACTTATGTTCCTCGCATTTCGCTACCCATCTCACTCTCAGTTGGTATGGGAGCTTTTCAACAATCTTCTTCATTGTTTCTTGAAGCTCTATTCGATGGTAGTTATTACCAAGTGCTGCCTTAACTGTCTTCAAACATGCAGCATAATTTTCCAGGCCATCAATATCACCTGCATTAATCTCCTTCCAATCAAATAGCTTCTTGACATAAGCATCTGACAGGTCATTGTCATTCTTGTATTTACGACACAATATCTCCCATGCACAATCATACCCAATGTCAGTGGGTAGATGGAAACAGTTCTCAATCAGGTTCTTGGGAGTACCATCTAAACAGTTGTATAGGTGAGTTAGCCTTCGTGCAGGGTCGTCGGTATTACACTCCACAATCCAGGTGAAAGAATTCTTAAACATGGAGAATTTGGTTAAGTCTCCGCTGAAACGCTCCAGCTTCATCTGTGGTAGCTGCATTCGTCGTGTTAGTTCTTGCTGACTAGCTAGTGTACAATCAAGAGCCTTTACTATTTCAGAAGTTTGCAGATCTGCTTGTGACACATCTCGAGTTAAGGGAACACGTCTTGGCACAAAAGGCGTCGCATCTGGGGCCAATGGAGTTGAATGATGTTCAAGACCGTTCAGGTCATACGTCACACTGTGGACGTTCGTAGGATTCACATCTGCTTCATGAACCCTGCTGATTCTCCCACTCTCATAGTGAGAATTTACATCACTTCTCCACTGCTCAATCCCTTTGACATCCAACTGAACTGATGAGTCCCTCTTCTCCCGTTGTGAAGCAATACTAGCAGCGGAACCAGCATATGAAGTTCCAGCTTCAGACAGTATTTCATACTCCACCTGTAGTTTATCACAGTCTAACTTCAGGCCGTTAATCTCTTCTTGGCTCTTGCGTTTAGCTGCAATTGCTTTGGCTTGCATTTCAATTTCAAGTGTTTTGGCTTGCATTTCGGCTTCAGCTGCAAGTGCTTTGGCTTGCATTTCCAAAGCCAATTCCTCTTCTTCTAGCTGTTTTGCTTCCTCCGCTTGCTTAAGCTTTGCTTGCGCCTCAAGCAAGCGCACACGCAGTGCCGACTGGCTGGTCTTTGCTGAAGCTCTTGAAATGGACGACATGGTGACAGATGATAGAGGCCACAACAGACGATCCTTGCAGACACAAGGCTGACGAAGTCCACTTGTCCCACGCTGGCGTTACTTGACCCAGGCTGGAGTATTCGTCAAACTGTAGAACACTGCACCACCAGTGCAGCTACGTTCTGAATATCGACGTTTACTAAGGGTGAAGTCAAACACTCTTCCTCTGTGGTGTTCATATATTCCATCAAAAGCAGCGAGGTTTGACGCTGCAAACAAAAGCAGCAATAAATATACAAAAAAATAATGTAAATATTCATGTAAAACAATATATATACTGTAAATATCATGTAAATACAAAATAATGTAAATGATGTAAAATACAATACAGTAATTCCACAGGTAAGGTTCACTTAACATAGAAAATAAACTTACATTTTCCAGACGCCGATTCTAATGCTAAAATTCTCAGATAACCACTGGTACAAGTTGCTGTACCACCAGATGCATTCAGCCTCCTAGCTAACAGCAACACTGGTCACTTAATACTATGATGAGTACACTGGGCAGCTCAGCACACCACAAATACTGCAGAACCACAGCATGCAGAAATTCCATGTGCTTTCCAGAGCCTGCCCACGCTGAACTGAACAAAGGCGCCAAGGCGGGCATAAATCACGGCCTTTGGGCAGATGCCAACAACAACAGTACAATATTTTTCAGTACCAACTCAATACTTCTTTTTCATATAAAAAAGTAAACAAAATATGTATACAGTTTTCCATTCAAGAGAAATATTCAATTCAAAATAGTGCACATAAGTATATAATTAAATACAAAACAAACATCAGGCAATCCTGACGCTCGCTTATCTCCTCATCCTTATCATCAACAAAGAAAACGTGTAGCGCCAACATAACTAAAAACGTAAAACACCGTGGCATATCCTACATGGCACTAGCATGAATTGTTCTTTTGTGGAGCGAAACCCTGGTAAGGAAAACAGTTAAATGTGGAACACACACACACACACACATATATATATATATATATTATATATATATATATATATATATATATATATATATATATATATATATATATATATATATATATATATATATATATATGTGTGTGTGTGTGTGCGTGTATGTTTGTGTGTGTCGGTATATACATATATATATATATATATATATATATATATATATATATATATATATATATATATATATATGTGTGTGTGTGTATGTTTGTGTGTCGGTATATATATATATATATATATATATATATATATATATATATATATATATATATATATATATATATATATATATATATATATATATATATATATATATATATGTGTGTGTGTGTGTGTGTGTGTGTTTGTGTGTGTCGGTATATATATATATATATATATATATATATATATATATATATATATGTGTGTGTGTGTGTGTGTGTGTTTGTGTGTGTCGGTATATATATATATATATATATATATATATATATATATATATATATATATATATATGTGTGTGTGTTTGTGTGTGTCGGTATATATATATATATATATATATATATATATATATATATATATATGTGTGTGTGTTTGTGTGTGTCGGTATATATATATATATATATATATATATATATATATATATATATATATATATATATATATATATATATATATATATATATATATATATATATATACCGACACACACAAACACACACACACACACATATATATATATATATATATATATATATATATATATATATATATATATATATATATATATTCAGGATAGGAAATCCGTTCTACATTTTACCGTTTCTTGGTAAAGAATGATACTTTTACAAACGATGTGAAGCTTGATCCAATAGAACTGTTGCAATAATATCAAGCCTTAAGCAGATCATCTTTTCCATCCCCTTTTAATGAGTAATGCCAGTTGCGAGACTTTCCCTTTGACTTTGGGAGATTTGTCTTTATAATTAAATCCCTAGAGTTCATAATTGTCTGAATTCAAGAAATGTCTTGATTTATGTCTTGCATTTCCACAGGTTTTCGGAGCCGATGTCGTAATTCAATTTCCTCCCGACCGATTCCCAGACAAGGACGGCTTCTACCGCCTGGATTACTGGCCCCCGCAGGGGGCACCCCCTGCTAATACCACCTTCACTCCAGCGAAGGTGGTGGAGGGGATTGAGCTGACCAGGTTGTTGCCAGGGACCAAGTATGACTTCCTGTAATATTAGTGCAATGACACTCTTAGCGATTACCCCATGTGAACGGCGTCCATTGCAACAGGTAGGTTTTGCATGAATCAACAAACGTCTTGTTTACGTGATTGCACCAATATCTAATTGAATGAGATTCGTATATTTGTTTATTTGAAGTCTTATTTAGGTATTGTTTTGCCTAATGACAAATCTAATTGTACTTATTTGTTTATTCATTTATGAGTAGTGTTATAGTAAATGG
>NC_090727.1:46950615-46965615 GCF_036898095.1 Palaemon carinicauda
TATGTGGTAATCAAAAAAGCTGTTTTAGATGCGTATGCTGTAACTAGTGAAGGTTATCGTCAGAAGTTTCGTAATTATGTTAAGCCCCATATTAAGACTTGGACTGAATTTGCTGCAGAAAAATTAAGGTTGTTTAAGAAGTGGCTTGATTCAGAAGATGTAGATACTTATGAGGAATTAATTAATCTCATTGTAACTGAGGAATTTAAGAGACGTCTCCCTCAAAATATCATGTTGTATATAGCTGATAAGGAAGAGAAGGATCTAAAAAAGGCAGCTGTTTTGGCTGATAATTATTCATTAATACATAAAGGCAGTCTGGGTAATGTAAAACAACATAGAGCAGAATCGCTGGGTGATAAAGATGGGAGAACTGATAGGGTTTTTTTTTGCAATTATTGTAAGAAGGAAGGCCACATGATTAGCAATTGTCCAAATCCTGCATGTAAGAAGGGAAAAGTAACTGAAAACAGACCTCCAGTTAAGATGTTCCCAGGACACAAATCAGACACTGGTAAAGAGTCTGCAATGCATTGTGTATCACAGGATAAGAATTTGTTTGAAAAATTCATTTGTAACGGTACAATATCATTGCACAGTAATGATAAACCCATTAAAGTAAGAATGTTAAGGGATACAGGTTCAAACCAAAGCATTTTAATTAAAAGTGCTGTTCCAAATCTCACATTGCTTGATGAAAATGTCATAGTCAGGGATTTAACAGACGCTAAACTATTGCCACTTACAGAAGTGTTCATGGATTGTCCGTATGTAACTAGTAAAGTAAAAATAGCTGTTAGAGAAGGGAATTTCCCCTTGCCAAATGTACAAGTGTTACTTGGTAACGATCTTGCTGGAGAACTGTTGTTACCCAATCTGATAATGTATGAAACTCCTGGAATAATAGGGGAAAGTGAAAATGAAAAAGAGTCAAAAGTGGAGGGTTGTGTTAATGTGACGACCCGCAGTATGGTTAATAATGATAGAGTGAAAGTAAGTGTACCTAATCTCGCAGATAAAGTAAAAATGAACAAGAAAAGCCTTGTTAAGTTACAGAGAGAAGATCCAACTCTAAAGGGTGTTTATAAGCAAGCATTGGAGAAAGGAATGGAAAAGGTACCAGGGTATTACTTTAAGGATGACTTACTTTTTAGGTTATATAGATCTCCTAGGCTGGGTAATGATGAAACATGGAGTGACAGAGAACAGTTGGTAGTCCCTCATGATTTACGTAAAGATTTATTGGAGCTCGCTCATAATGTTTATTCACATTTTGGAATTACTAAAACTTACAACCGTTTAGCTTATGATTTTTTCTGGCCTAAAATGAAGGCTGATGTTGTAAATTTCATTAAACATTGTCATATTTGTCAAATTGCCGGTAAGCCTAATGAGGTTATACCAAAGGCACCTTTGAATCCTATTATTGTACCTCATGAGCCATTCCATCGAATTATCATTGATTGTGTAGGTCCACTGCCAAAGACAAAGAAGGGCAATCAATATCTTGTGACTATAATGTGCCCTACCTCACGATTTCCTATTGCACTTCCAGTCAGGAATATTTCCTCTAAAAATGTTCTTAACCACTTACTCAAAGTATTTACAACTTACGGGTTTCCTAAGGAAATCCAGTGTGATAGGGGCACTAATTTTACTAGTGATGTTTTTCAGAAAACTATGAATGAGTTGTGTATAAAACAGTGTCTCTCATCTCCTTATCACCCAGAATCTCAGGGAGCATTAGAACGGCATCATCAGACTTTAAAGTCGTTGCTTAGGAAGTTTTGTATTGAATCTGAATCTGATTGGGATGAAGGCATAGACTATTTACTATTTGTAATTAGGGAAGTACCTTCTGAGTCTCTAGGTGTATCACCTTTTGAAATGCTATATGGTCGTAAAGTACGTGGTCCTTTACAAGTAGTTAAAGATAAGTTACTTGACAAGTATAACGTAGAGGCTATAACAGTGAGTCAGTACCTACAGAAATTAAAGGGAAATATTAATAAAATTCATAAATTTGCTCTAAACAACTTGTGTAAAAATCAAGAAGAGATGAAAATTAGGTATGATAAAATCAGTAAAGATAGGAAGTTTAATGTGGGAGATTTAGTCATGGCCTTCTATCCCATTACTGGTTCTCCTTTTAAAAGTAAGTTTTCTGGCCCTTATGTTATACAGAAACGTTTAAATAATCAGAATTATATCATAAAAACTCCAGATAGACGTAAAAGCACTCAGTTAGTCCATGTCAATATGCTTAAAGAATATCATGCCGATTCCTCTGCTGCTCTATTTTGTTCCAGAGACACTGTTGTTGTAAAACAAAAGTCCACCACCTTAAAGGATGTAAATTACTTAGGCCTAGATGAAATCCCATCTTGGGCTGACTTTTCTAATAAAGAAATCTTAGAATCTCTTCCACAGTATCTACAGCACCTAAATGAGGAGCAACGGTGTGATATTGAGAATCTGCTACGACAGTATGAAGATGTATGCAGTGATAATCTCCGAGAATGCAGTGTTATTTCTCACGACATCGAGTTATTGCCAGGAACTCGTCCTATACGACAAAACTACTATCGAATCAATTTCGAAAAACGGAAGGTAATGCAAGAAGAGGTCGAGTATCTACTGAAGCATAAACTTGCTGTGCCTAGCAAGTCTCCTTGGGCTTCTCCTTGCTTACTAGTGCCCAAGTCTAATGGTAAGGTCAGGTTATGTACAGACTTTAGAAAATTAAATTCGGTAACCATAAAAGACAGTTATCCCCTACCACGTATTGATGATATACTGGACTCCATTGGTAAGTCGAAATATTTAACCCAAGTAGATATGCTGAAGGGATATTATCAAGTACCATTGTCAGGGAGAGCGAAGGAGATGTCCGCTTTTATTACTCCCTTTGGGTTGTTTCAATATGAAAGACTTCCTTTTGGTTTGTGCAACGCACCTGCCACATTTCAGAGAATGGTAAATGATGTTATAAGAGATCTGGTTGGGGTTTACGGTTACCTGGATGACATTCTTGTAGTATCTGACACATGGGAGGAACATCTTGGTAAGCTTAAAGCACTTCTTGATAGATTTAGAAGGTTGAGATTAACAATAAATCTTGCTAAATCAAACTTTGCCAGAGCTCGTGTAAAGTACTTGGGACATGTTATTGGAAGTGGGGAAATCTTGCCTAAAACCACTAACATAGAAGCTATATTAAATTATCCCGTACCTACAAATAGAAAAGAAGTAATGAGATTTATTGGAATGACCTCGTATTACCGCAGATTTTGCAAGAATTTCAGTAATGTAGCTCATCCGTTGATAAACTTGACCAGTACTAAGACTAAATTCGTATGGGATGAATCTTGTCAGGACTCCTTCAAACAGATCAAATGCCTACTTTGCTGTAAACCAGTATTAACAACTCCTGATCCTTCAAAACCTTTTGTTCTCCAGGTAGATGCATGTGACTACGGGGTTGGTGCTGTCCTCCTACAAGAGAAGCCTGAAACTAACTTGCTTCACCCTGTGTCTTACTATTCATGCAGGTTGAAGAAGCACCAAAGGTCGCTATCTACTGTGGAGAAAGAGCTCCTAGCTATAGTACAAGCCTTGCAGAAATATGAAGTCTACGTTTCCACAAATAACCCCATTACTGTGTTAACCGACCACAACCCCCTCGTCTTCTTGAACAGAGCTCGAAATGTGAACCAGAAAATTTTAAGATGGTCTCTCTACTTACAAAACTTCAATATCAGTGTTCAGCACATTCGTGGTCAAGACAATCGTATAGCTGATGCACTGTCAAGAACACCCATACGTGGGAATATCGTACCTTCATAGTTTACGATCTCTTCAGCGGGGAGGAGATGTGAAGTACCGGCCTTCTTCATTAATTAAACGGATCCGTGTACATATTGTATATACTTAAATAAATAACTAATGGTAACCTTCTTTCGTAAAATACGAAATCCTGAAATAGAGTTAAAATGTAGCTCTCCAGTATCCTTGTAAAACCTTCCTTCTGATTCCCCCTCCTGTCTCTTTCTCTTTACTCCCCCTTTCTCCCCATCCCCACCTCACGTTTACCTTTGCTCTGGCTTATTTGCCACCTGTGTGTCTCGCCCCGGCTCCTGCCTCGTAAACACTTGTAAAGAACTTCTCTGTATATTGTGAGTACGGTTATTATACCATATGATATTTTGGATTTGGTATTGGGCAGAATATTTAGTTTTTTTTCGTTATGTTGGTTATGTTAATTGGTAATATTTTGATATGTGAATTTTTGTTAATTAAATGTAATTGTTTTATTGTTTTTTACATATAACCTATTGTTAATTTTGTGGATTTAACTTGAACCTTGACAATATATATATATATATATATATATATATATATATATATATATATATATATATATATATATATATATATATATATATATATATATATATATATATATATATATATATATATATATATATATATATATACACACACATATATATATATATATATATATATATATATATATATATATATATATATATACACACACATATATATATATATATATATATATATATATATATATATATATATATATATATATATATATATAAAATTTATTTGTTTATGCGTGTGTTGTTGTGTAAAAATCCAACGGACATTACAATCATTTGCTCTCGATCTTGTAAAAAAGCTGTTTTTTTTTTCTCATCAATCCCAAAAGTTCTTATTTTGATTTGTGAATTATTTTAGGAACAACTTATATTACTCCACCACCAAAGTTATTATTATTATTATTATTATTATTATTATTATTACTATTATTATTATTATTACTCTTTCAGTGCCATCACCTCCGAATAATCTAACGATCGAAGTGGGGAGTGTGCGGGAGGCCCTCGCATTGTGGGACCCCCCTCAGACGGGCCGTTACTCGGCCTTCAAGCTCAAGGTCACCCCAATCTCCGAGTCCGAGAGCAGCATTGCCAACTTCCCCATCTCTGAGAAAACCAGATGACCTTCGCCCCTGAGAATCTGACGCCGGGGGGGGGGGGGGGGCGTCGTACGAGTTGCAGCTTTACACCGTCTACGAGACCGAAGAGAGTGACGCCTACATCACAGTCCATTTCACCACCAGTGAGTCTCGTCTCGTCTCGTCTTGCTTGACTCTGGTTACCTCCGCCAACGAAGATGGAAGGTTATGTTTTCGTTCCCAGTTTATGTGTTTGTTTGTGACCAGCTTTCTGGCCACAATTCTAATCATAAAGTAATGAAACTTGCAGGGATTAACTGTTATGTAAATAGCTATAAGTGATTATATTTTGGAAGGTCAAGATGAAAGGTCAAGGTTGCAGTCAAGAAAAATGTCTAATTAACGTAATCATCCATAAGTTTGGACATTGTTGTCACAGGAAGTTCACGCCAATTAAATATATCTCAAGGTTAAAGGTCAAGGTCAAGCAAAAGGTCTAGAAATAAGCAGCTCTATGCTCTACTGAGTGCCCCTCAGATTCCCTTCTTATTCCAATGGGTTATTTGATTCATTTACATCTGAAGATTCTCTTATTAATAAATCGTGCTCTATATCCTCTGCTATTGGTATTATTATTATTATTAATTGTTATTAATTATTATTATTTGTTTTTAGTTATTCATTATTAGTTATTTATTGGTTATTAATTTATTACTTAATTATTATCCATCTTTTTATCATTTATTATTTATGATTTAATATTTATTATTAAAAAAGGAAGGAGATAATAAATAAATAAACAAAACATATGGTTTATATATAAGTGAAAGGAAAATTTAAAAAAAATATTGGTGATAAAGAGAGAC
Organism: Palaemon carinicauda; assembly: GCF_036898095.1. NCBI lineage: Eukaryota > Metazoa > Arthropoda > Malacostraca > Decapoda > Palaemonidae > Palaemon > Palaemon carinicauda. The sequence goes on from NC_090727.1 coordinate 46,956,466, forward strand.
TCAAAACCTAAATATAAAACCTGTTTCTCAAAAATGTTAAAATGTTAAAGGTGGGAAAATTTTCAGAGCCCGATGAAATATCAGGTAATGTAAAATCATTTTCAATAACTTATTCTTTTATGATTCACATTTGTTTTATGAACATTCATGAGCTATTTACGGCTTTTAATGTTTATTTATGATATAATACTATTTTCTTTTATCAATGTGCACAAATCTGCATTCAAATACTTATTTACAGACCTTGGCTTTTTTACTTTTTGGCTCTCGCATTTGCGTATAGGTTTAAAAATAAACCCACAAATTATAAAAAAAAATAAACATATGAATTTTTAGCTTTCGAAGGGACGGTCTCCTTTCCTCTTCATAAAACAAAAACGTGGGTTCATTTTAGTTATCCTATAGGCCTATACACGGAAAATTGTGTATTTTAATGCATGTTTATAAACCTTACATTTGTTTATCTCCTCCTACTGCCTTCAGGACCCAACGCACCTGGGAGGTTCATCATGTGGTACCGGAATGAAACGGCAATTTTGGCGCTGTGGCATCGGCCTCACCCGGACGGATTCTACTCCCATTACCAAGTAAGTGGATACGACACCAAAGGATTTATTGTAATGGGTTTGGTGTCTTGTTTGGAATGAACAACCGACCTTGATTTGTAGTTATAAGCTCTAAAAGTTTTTTTTCTTTATTTTTTTTTTTTTTGAAATATCTTTTTTAGAACTGATATGATAAATTAGCACAAAGGTGTACTTATTGTGTATACGTGTATGCGTAATTATAACAATGTAATCTTATTTGACATTGATTATTCACTCTATAGAACATTTTCATTTTAATCAGCATACTAAATTTGTGGAGTTTGGTCTTTTTTGTCCATTGCGGGACATTATATCTGATACTGGAAAATATTTGTAACTTCGGCTAACTTTATATATATATATATATATATATATATATATATATATATATATATATATATATATATATATATATATATATAAAACCAACCATTCACTCTTTATCCGTCAATATTATGGGAATTTTTTGGCCCAATATTATTATCAATATTGTTGTTATAATTGGTATGAAGTCTATATCCCTCTCAATCTGGTCACTGCAATTTACCGTATTGTCACCTTATCTGTTAAAATGGTTAGATATTTATCGACACCAGATATTTCCTTGGTTCACCTAAGTACTGCAACGTGCTATGCATATCTCACTGGCATTACCAGTAGGATGAACATGCTGTGCTTGTGAGGCTTAATGATACTAGGCTGTTTCTACTTTCGTTGTTCTTGTTTTAATATCATTACATTTGAATTTTGTATACTTTTACTCTGACGGCTGTTTTTTTTTCCCCGGTCCTCTACAGCAGGGGAACCCTACTCTCTACAGGCCATACACTCATTTTATCTTTTTCACTCAGAGTATTCTACATTTCATATCACGTATTGCTCATTTACTGTTAAATCGTCACTGTCAAAGGACATATATTTTGGAGAGAGAGAGAGAGAGAGAGAGAGAGAGAGAGAGAGAGAGAGAGAGAGAGAGAGAGAGAGAGAGAGAGAGAGAGAGAGAGAATTGTCTGGTAATCACAGTTTTGCCAACTCTATGAGAACAAAATGAGAATGGGAAGAGAATTGGTCGGACTAATCGGTTTATTTGTAGGCGAAGGAGAAAGGAGCCGTAACCAGTGAGAGGGATCTAATGTAATACTGTCTGGCTATTCAAGTCAGAGGACCCAATAATTCTCTAGTGGTAGTATCTCAACGGGTGGCTGGAATGTTATCAAAAAAATGCTAGACCTCTTTGTCCTATATTTAATCAAATTTGATGACCAGGGTAACAAGGAGGGAGACTGGTGTATTTTGCAGTCAGTAAAGGTGGAATAATTATTTCCATAGTTGGATTTGGCTGTTCTTTGTCCAAACCTGATTAAAAATTGTTGAATCAGAAGCTTGTGATCTCCATACAGTTCTTGAAACAGTTTACGATGATGTTCAGAAACTCGTCAAATGAAAATCTAGTCATTGGAGGTACTCTTTTCCAGCAAAAGGACATCAACAAATATACATGGACATCACCATGTGAAAATTACTGAAATAAAAGAGATTTACATAACCATTAATAAAGAGAGAACGAGGGCAGAAATGTATGAAGCCTGTGAAGTGCAGATATTAGTAGTGATCACCAGGTCTTTATTGATACACTGAAATTAAAAACTGAAAGCAGAAATGTATATAAAATACCGAGGTTCGATACAACCAAGCTTCTGGAAGATGATCACAGAGAAACATTTGCAATTGAATATAGGAATCGATTTGAAGTTTTGGAGATTTTGAGAGATGAAGGACAGACACTTCATGAAGAAGGGTGTGATATTAAGGACATATATCAGTCGTTAGTAGTCACGTTTTGGGACATGCACTTAAAAGGAGAAGCCATGGATATCAAGTGATACTTAGGATTCTATAAAAAGAGACAAAGACAGATATTGAATGTTGAAGGTTGTCAAGGAAGTAAGGAAAATTACAAAGTAGAGGGTACTAAGTAATCCAGTATCGATAGAGGTCAAAATAAAAGCCAAGAATGACTGGAGGGAATATTTACACAGGGAAGCAGATAAGGCTGACAAAGCTCTGAATTCAGGGAGTAGTTTTGTTCTAAGAATTTCGCATAGAATTATTGAGGAAATTTATATGGAAGCCAAGTATATGGGGCATATAGCCATAAAAAAAGAGAGATGGGTCTGTTTTAACAACCGAGGATGAAGAAAGGCAAAGTGAGGTCATTAATAGGAGAGACAAAGGGAATATTTTGATTGATATGCATGAAGCTGATGATCATCTTGATGTTCCCATGGATTAATTCAGTGTATTGGAAATCGAAGCTAGTATTGAAAAACTCAGAAGATGGAAAGCCCTTGGTCATGGTGGAATAACTGCTGAGATGGAACTGGCTGAAAATTAAGTGAATCCCAGAATACTTAATAAGTTCTTTTGTAAAATGTGGCATGAAGAGACAAAATCTGATGAAAGGGGGTTATGGGTGTCGGTGAAAATGGCAAACAAAATAATTACAGAGGCATCATACTTAGGTCATTTGTCATGAAAATATGTAGGATTCTTATTCTAGATTGACTAGAAAGAAAGATTGAAGAAAGGTAAGGGATTGAAAAGAAGTATTTAGAAAAGGTAGAAGTTTTATTGACCAAATTTTAATTTTAATACGATATGCATTAATATATAAAACATAGAAATCAGCTTTTTATGGCATTTATGAACTTTGAAACAACCTTTGATAGTGTGCACCGGCCAATTTTGTGGAGAGTCCTTCGTTATTTTGGAGTTCCTTTTAACATAGCCCAGTGAGGAAAGGAAACAAGGAAAAATAGAATATCTTAAGAAGAGTAACATCATTTAAATAAATATTTTCTATGTAAATTAGAAAAACTTTAAATAAAACAAGAGGAAAGCAAATATGATATAAAAGTGTGCCCGAGTGTACCCCCAAGCAAGAGTACTCTATCCCAGGGCAGTGGAAGACCATGGTATAGAAGCTAAGGCACTAACCAAGACTAGAGAACATGAACATAGCAAGTGCGAAGCTATGGGTGTCTAATGAATTTCCAGCGAACAGCGGAGTACTTTTGGAAATGTGTTGTCAACTATGTTGTTCATCCTCATCGTGGATTTTGTAATGCATAGAACAGTTGGGGATAGAGGAGAAGTATTGGGCTTGATTGGTAGCAGGAAATTAGTGGTTTTTGAATATGCTGATGACGCTGTCCTTATTAGCAAAACTCCACAGGATTTAGAACGTTTTCTTACCAAAATGAATTAAATATCACACGAGGTTGAGTTCAAGAAAAATAGAAAGAGGACAAAGATGATGAGAACGATATATGGAATTGGAGATGGAATACCATTAGAAGGAGAGAAGATTAATAAGTTAGAATCATTTACATGTTTTGGAACTATGATCGTTTATACAGGTTATTGAGAATTAGAGTTCAATGAAAGATTGAGTAAAGCAAATCAGACAATGGGTAGGTTAAGCAAAAATTTCAAGCTGTATATCAGTTTAGTGAGATTAGTATCACTCTATGGTCATGAGCCATCGTTTGACAATGAAACAATATCCAACAGATTTTGTAAATTTTAGAACAAAGCCCCTAGAAGAATATTGAGAGTTAAGTGACAGGGCTAAATTAGAAAAGAAAATATAATGCGAGTATATATATATATATATATATATATATATATATATATATATATATATATATATATATATATATATATATATAAGAGAGAGAGAGAGAGAGAGAGAGAGAGAGAGAGAGAGAGAGAGAGAGAGAGAGAGAGAGGAAAACCTTCCATTGGTATGGAATTTATTGCCCCACTAATATTAAGATTATCGGAAGATTTAAATAAAATAAATGAAGTGTTACCAAAGTTTGAGGACATTAGATCTGAGGTAATAGATACTGCAGATTCTCTGAGACAATTGAGGAAAGATGTCAAAGACCATAAAAATTAACTCAGCTATGCCGTCAAAGGTATAGATGAAGCCGCAAATGATATATCCGATGAGAAGGAGCTATTGCAGGATGTGCAATTTGTCAGTATGTCGTTACTGAAGAAGGATCTCTTCCCAAGAGGATTTACATCTGGGCCCACCCAATTACAACTCAAGAAAACTTGTAAATAACGCAAAAGAAATTTCAAATTCTGCTGAAAGCAATCTTGTTCAGGAATGTATTGGTTCTTCTTCTGGTTGAGGAATTGCGGGACAGTGCCAAAACCTTGATGAGATTTTTTCAGCGTACAGAGAAGATATAGATATCCAAAGAAGTGAAGAAGAGGGTTGGACAGCCGTAGGATAGGAAAATAAACCTAAACTTACAGCAAAAACTCATAGAAACATTCAAGTTAAGAATCGTAGACAACAAAATTTTAAAGTGACTGGTGCTAGAAAAACTGGTCACCACTCGTTCAAAGGAGTGAAAAAAGAAAATGTTGATGTTTTTGTTGGAAGAGTGGATACGGATGTTGACTCAAATGATATTAAAGGTTTTGTAAGGATCGTGAGACAAGCGTCACCAAGATCAACTGATACTTTATTCAAATGTGCGTGGGAGTATATTACAAGGTGCGGACGGAAAGGTAGGATGGCGCTGGCGCCAAATCAGATTGAATTGCCCGCCAAAATATATGTGTTTTCTTACACTTACAAATATACGAATTATGAGTTAACAGAAACATGTAATGAAATAATACATATGTTAAAATGTAGCTCTGATAGAGCGGAATACATATACATGGGAAACCACGGTGTGGCGAAAGGAGAATTCAAATAAGTAAACAGTTTGTTGATTTTCTGGACGACGAAAGGAGCGGTGTCCTTACAAGTACTCCCCCCACAAGACATCGGGTGGCGTAGAGGGCTAATGATCAATCTTCGTATCTTTTCGGGCGTCGGAGGGTTCCTCTTGTTTTTGAACGAAGGGGCGCGCCAGCGGTCGGCGTAAGGATCACTTCCTCTTGTCGTCGTTTGATGATTTTTCTTTCGTTCGGCGCCTTGTTTTGAGGTGGCACTCTGGATCTGCCAGGTCCGGCGGAGGCGGTGTCGCTTCCTTCGAGAAACGCTGGTTTCACGCGGTCTATTGAGACCCAGTCCTCTTGGCCATGGATGTCGAGAAGGAAGGCTTTCGTTGTCTTCTTAATTACCCGGTAGGGGCCTCGATAAGGTCTAGTTAGTGGTTGTCGATGAGCGTCGACACGGACGAAAACGTACCCGCAGTCATCCAGGTTTTTTGGCTTGAAGTGCTTGGTTCTGTCCTGGTAAGTTTTGAGACATGGCCTGAACTTCCTGGCAATGTCCCATAGGTGATCCAGCTGCGTGTCATCGATTGATGAGGGAAAGAATTCGCCTCCTGTAAACCTTTTCGGCGGGCGAAGGTTCGCCGTCTGCGCGAGGGGCGGTGCGAAGGCCGAGGAGTACCCAAGGAAGTCGTGATTTCCAGTCCCCGTCGGTGCAGCTCGCCATCAGGGACGCCTTGAGGGTGCAGTGAGTTCTTTCGACCATCCGTTTGCAGCGGGGTTGTGAGCCGTGGTGCTGTGGAGCGTCATCCCCATCAGGTTTGCCAAAGCGAGCCATATTTCTGAGAGGAAAGCGGGGCCTCTGTCTGTCGTGATGTCGTCAGGAACGCCAAACCTGCTCACCCAGCTTGACAGGAGGGCTTCGGCGCATGCTTGAGTCGTAGCTTCGGTCATTGGTGATGCCTCCAACCACCTCGTGGAGCGATCGATGATGGTAAGCAGGTAGCGAGCAGATCCAAAAGGGGGGCAATGGTCCCACGACGTTGTTGTGTATGTGACCGAAACGTCTTTTTGGCTGGGGGAAATCGCCTACCCCCGATTCGGTGTGACGGCTGACTTTGCTTGACTGGCAGTTGATGCATGACTTCGCCCATTCCCGGGCATCCTTTTTTATCACTGGCCAGACAAACTTTTCAGACAGAAGGTGAGCTGTGGTGCGTCCTGAGGGGTGTGAAAGTCCATGGATGATATCGAATATTTTCCTTCTGCAGGAGGCTGGTATCCAGGGACGTGGGCGGCCGGTACTGGTGTCGCAAAGAATAGTTACTCCTGCTGGTCCTAGGGGAATCGCACTTATCTTAAGCGCGGATGGCCCCGTCAGGTGATCCTGTGCTTCTCGGTCGGTGCGTTGTTCGGTAGTGAGATTGGCGTAGTCGATTCCCTGGTGGATTGCGTCAATTACAATCCTTGAAAGGGCATCCGCGACTGGGTTTTTCTTTCCTGGGACGTAACGTATGGTGCACCCGAATTCAGCGATTGTTGCGAGATGATGTTGTTGTCGGGAGGACCATGCTTCTGTCGATTTCGTGAAAGTGTGTACGAGGGGTTGATGGTCCGTCGCGATTGTGAAGGAAGTGCCCTCCAAGATGTGACTGAAGTGGCGGACAGCGAGGTAGACAGCGAGGAGTTCCCTATCGAAGGTGCTGTATCTTGTTTCGGCGGGTTTCAATTTCTTGCTGAAGAATCCCAGTGGTTGAGGAGAACCATCGACAAGTTGCTCCAGCACAGCCCCACAGGCGACGTTGCTGGAGTCGGTCGTTAGTCGCAGGGGCGCGTTATCGTCGAAATGAGCCAGGGTGGTGGCATTCGCGAGTGTATCCTTCGTCCGGGCAAATGCCTGTTGCTGGGGCAAACCCCACTCGAGTTTTCTCGCTTTTCCTTTCAGGACGTTGTCGAGGGGTGACAGGGTTTGTGCGATGTTGGGGATGAAGCGCCTGCAGTAATTGACCCTCCCCAGGAACTCCTGAAGTTTGTTGATTTTCTGGACGACGAAGGGAGCAGTGTCCTTACAGTTGTGTTAAAGAAGTCATTGATATAAATGTTATCAAGGTAGAAGAATTGGAAATCTTATTGAACTGAGAGTCATAGTAAAGAAATATTACAAAAAGTGACATTGAGAAAAAACCTTCTGATCTTATCATTGTAACTATTTGTTTATTTTATATTATTATTGATATTTGCACTTTTGCTTTCTATTTATTATGACATTGAAAGTTTGTACATATAATTGTTGCTCTTTGGCGAAAAATATTGATTTGGTCAGAGAGTTTGCAGAAAGTCAGTATGACTTTATATTTCTACAAGAAACATTTGATACAGAAAACAGACTTGGTGATTTACAGTTTATTGATGAACATTATGAAGTAATAGGGTCACCGGAAGTCTATTTGGAGAAAGCTATTGAGTCTTTTTCCAGCGGGTGTGAGGGTTGGTTAGCTGGTTTCTGGAAAAAAAAATCACTTGATACCATAAAGATTAATAGAGAAAAGAATTTTATTGTAATGTCCGTTCTTCATAACCGAAAATTAGTTGTATTTGTAAATGTATATATCCGAAGTGACATTTTTAGTTTTCTTGATTAAATATTAACTGTTTTTTATTGGTGATTTTATTGCTTGCTCATGGAATTGCTTGCTTGGTTTTATGAAAAATAATCAAGCTGAAGTGGTTGTTTTATATTAGGTCTATAGCTAGAGGTATAGTATATTCTGCCTACTCACAATTTTGCTCCTTTAATTACTTCCCTAAACGTTTGAATGAAGCACTTGATTCCATCAAAAGAGACAAAAGTATACATGTAACTAGAGCTGATAAGGCTAATGCTATTGTTATTGTAGACCGTATTGACTATGTAGAAAAAATGAATTCTGTACTAAGTGATCAAGATACTTATGAAATGTTAAATTCAGATCCTCATGAAAATGTTAATGCCCAATTTCATAAAAGAGTAAGGGAGATTTTTGGAAAGAACAAAGTCATGATTGAGTCATTTACCTCCATTAATGCAAGGCTTCCCTATCTTTATGGTACTGTTAAAACGCATAAACAGGAGCAACCATTACGTCCTATAATTAGCACTATTGGTTCAGCATCATATAAATTATCAAAATTTTAGTAGTCTTATTGCAACCATTAATAGGCACTATCTCTAATTCACATGTAGAAAATAATTTAGATTTTGTTAATAGATTAAGTAGGGAAACTCCACATGATGATGAAATTATGGTTAGTTTCGATGTTAAAAGTTTGTTCACTTATGTACCTGTTAAAGATGTACTAGAATTCCTGAACATTGAACTTAACAAACATGTTATGTCTTTACCTAACCATGTGATTTTGGATTTGATTAGACTATGTGTTGTCGACACCAGTTTTGCATTTAATGGGAGATTTTACAGACAAAAGTTTGGAATACAGATGGGTAATTGTTTGTCACCAGTTTTATCGAATATTTATATGGAATTTTTTGAAAGTCGAATAGCTAGAGCAATTTTATTAGACGACATTTTCTATGTGAGATACGTTGACAATGTATTTGCTATACTAAAAGCTTGCTCTGATATTCATAAAATTTTAAGTGATCTCAATAATCTAGTCCCCTCCATAGCTTTTACCGTCGAAAAAGAAGACAATGGTGCTATTTCATTTTTAGATGTGACAGTCATAAGGTCAACTATGAACTCTAATTTTAAATTCAAGATATACAGAAAACCCACAAACAACAATCTTATAATAGATAACTATTCATGTCATAAAT
>NC_090727.1:46973115-47003115 GCF_036898095.1 Palaemon carinicauda
CAACACTAGTCTTATTCTACAGTATTTTGAAATGTTTCATAGCCTTTATAGAGCTTTAACTGCTTTACATTGTATTCCATTTTTGGGTCGTTTCTGTTAATATAATTTCCAGCTTAGGTTGCTGAAAAGCCTTAAATGTTTGTAGTAGTTTTGCTTTCTTTAGCTTTAAATATATTTATGATATTCTTTCTAATTTGTTTCAACATATTGATAAAGTTAGTTCCTTATATACACATAAGTTCAATGTAAATTAGCTCCAAACTGACTGTAGAGAGAGATTTTATTTTTCCCCGACTTTTGTCCATGTATTAGTTAGTCTATATGCCTGTCCTATTATGCCTACCTTGTCGATATAACTCTTCCACATAGAAGTAATTTGGATAAAATCTGGTGTTAAGGTAGATTATAACACATAGAATTTGTATAAGTGGAGTTTTTCATCAAGTTTGTCAGTCCATGTGATTTGTTATGTTTATTCTTGCATTGTTCAATCATATTCAATCAAACCTGTTTTTAAGGGCATAAATCATTTCCCAAGATGTGCAGGAGAGGATAACCTGCATTTGTCAACCCGTCAGTGTATCTGTTTGTTGTACATGACCGGGCATTTTAGTCCATCCTGACTTTGGAAAGCTGTTTGTCTGTCTGCCCACCATTGAATGTATCCCATTTAGCAACTATTCATACACTGTTTATAAGATTTCAGTCAGACTGGGTAAAATGGTAGATCATCTTGTATAAATTTGTATGATAGGACATTGTCCATATGTAACTCTTATCTTTACCTGTGTGTGAAGTTGTTGAAAAGTCCAATCAACTTTATCCTTAACTCTCACTGGCGTCCATCTTTCCAATTGATGTATCATTTAGTCCTGTTTTGGAAGATGATTGTAAACCCTGGCCGATGAGAGGCAGAGGTAAATTAGTAGTTGTGAATTTTGATACCTGTTAAGAAGAAATCTTTTAGTTTTCTTTATAATGATTTCATTGATATTACTTTGTGATTATTCATAGACTTTGTTTATTTAGAATTTTGGCTTGTATTTAGTAATACAAAATTGTATTTTGTGATGATTGTAATGAGATTTTTATATTTGTAATCATGTCTGCTAGAATAATTTTGTATTTGCGAAAATACGTTGGTAATGAACTCAAACTTTTTGATAGGCCGTAGGATTTGATATATGTATATTAAATTTATGTCTATTATGTTACAAGACTTATGAAAAAGGTTTGTCTTTTTCCATTGAATATTTGGGTAAAATAATAATACTGCAATTCGAAATCAACATCGTTTTATAGGACAAAGAATTTCTAGATATTTCGCATAACTGCTTCTACACCAGTCGTCTGACGGGCGTGAGTCCTACAGGAAGATTCGGGAGTGGGACCCTGGCGTGGCGGTCTGTTGCCTAGTGTTAATCCTGTACGCTCCCGAATTCTGTAGAGACAAAAGATCCCGATACATAGGACGGGGGACGAGTTAGAAGACTGACCACTACTCATGTGTGGATGCCCGGAAGTTTATATGTCATTAATACGATATAATATCTTCAAGAAGATATTATAGGTAGTATGTTGGCCAGGGCACCAGTCACTCGTTAACTTACTACTGCTAGAGAGTTATTGGGTCCTTTGACTGAACAGACATTACTACATTAGATCCTTCTCTCTGAATACGATTCATTTTGTCTTTGCCTACACATATACTATATAGTCTGACCTATTCTTTCTATATCTTCCTCTGTTCTAATACATCTGACAACACTGAAGTTAACAAACAATTCCTCTTTTCTCAAGGGTTAACTTCTGGAGTGTAATTGTCCAGTGGTTAATTTCCTCTTGGTAAGGGTAAAATGACTCTTTAGCTACGGTAAGCAGCTCATCTAGGAGAAGGACACTCCAAAATCAAACCATTGTTCTCTATTCCTGGATAGTATCATAGCCTCTGTAGCATGGCGTTCCATTGTCTTAGATTTCTCTTACTTTAGGATACACGAGGGATCGTGGTTCCTTCTTATTTTTTTTCCCTCTTTCTTTTAAGCATTTATATATGAGAGATCTGATTTAAAATTATTACTGTTCTTAAAATATTTGATCTTCATTGTTTATTACTTCTCTTTTGGTTTATTGGTTTCTTTTCCTCACTTGAATATTCTTCTCTGTTGGAGCCCTGGGGCTTACAGCATCCTGCTTTTCCAACTAGGGTTGCAGAAGACAGATTTTTATTTTATTCTTTATTGTATTAGTTGTTTGTAGAATCATGGAGAGAGAGAGAGAGAGAGAGAGAGAGAGAGAGAGAGAGAGAGAGAGAGAGAGAGAGAGAGAGAGAGAGAGAGAGAGAGAGAGAGAGAGAGAGAGAGAGTTAGTTAATATAATGATTGTTCGTAGTTTGAAAGACTATTGATATAATTGTGGATGTCTTGGGTAAATGCTTTTTTTCATTGACTGCAGCCAGAGTCAGTGTGTTTTGAAAGCTGGATTAGTTATCTAACTTTGTAATTATTTCCAATCAGCTTTGGAAGAGTTTTTTTTCTTTTTTACCAGTAAGTACAGTTTTATTTATCTTCTCTTGCGTGATTGTGAATAATAAACAGACTATAATTTAAGCTCCAATTACAGTGAAATAATATAGTTAACAAGGAGTGTCCGTAACTTTTTATTGCTTTTTTTTCTTTTTTTAATTATGATTTCCAGATTGTAATTGCTCCTTTGAGTTTTTTTTTTTTTTTTTTTTTTTTGACTTGATTGTTGCTGACCAGACAAATAAGTATTTAGATTCGATTGCTCCTTAGAATTAGATAATTGTTGTTCCGTTTGCTGCTGCTGCTGATGATGATGACATGCAGCACGAATTTAATCAATTGAGGCAGCTGTTGAAGACTTACAAGCAGTTATCATAGTGGAAGTCAGGCTTTGTTCAAGTAGATAAAGGAAGAAATAGAGACAAAAATCTGTTGCATTTTCTGTTGGATGCCCATTTCTTCCAAGACGATTTTCATTGTCTCCTGGTTGAACTTGACCTGTTCTCTACAAGGAAGTCGACCTTGCCCTTCGAGATCCCAAACTTTTTTTTCGCTGCTAGGGGGAGAAAATCATGAGATGTAGGTTGATCGTTATCGAGGATGAAGCGTAGACAGTCGACTTCTGACCCAGTTGGTATAAAACTGGGATCGGTGAGGAAACAGCTTCAGTTTAAATTCTAGAACTAGAGGGAACCAATTGCTTTTGGCCCATTTGGGGGCCACAACTGCAGCTGTTCCTCTGAAGGATCTAAGCTCGTCGAGGACTTTTAGCAGGAGATTGGTTGGTGGAAACAGTTAATTCCAATTCCCTCTGTTCCAGTCGAGAGACATGGCGTCTATTCCTTCTGCTTGAGGGTCCTCGTAAGGGGCTACATAACGAGGTAGTTTATTGTTGTCCCCCGTTGCGAAGAGGTCGATCTGCAGTTCAGGGATTTTTTCCGAAATTTAGGAGAATGAGTCTGCGTCTAGGGACCATTCTGTCTCTATTGGCTTTCGCCTGGATAGAGCATCCGTCGTCCCATTACGCAACCCTTGAAGGTGAACTGCTGATAAATGACATCTTCTCTTCCTTGCTAGGCGGAGGATGGCTAATATCACGTGATTGATGTGAGGTGATCTCGAGCCTTGTCGATTTAGACATTTTACTATCACCACATTGTCCAGGACCAGTCTGATTTGGACTGCTCTGCGAGGGGATAGTCTCTTCAACGTCAAGATGTTGATGTGGAAAGTTTTGAACTAGTGTGACCAATATCCTTGCACTTTTATTTTTTGCCAATGGCCTCCCCATCCTTCCAGGGAGGCATCCGTGTGTATCACCACTGATGTTTGTGGTGGTTGTAAGAGAATTGTCCATGGTTGGCTCATATTTGTAGACCACGACCTTCATAGCGCGCGTAATTGGGTCGGGATCAACCTTTGTTTATCTCTTCGAGCATTTGATGCGTATCTTCTCCAGACTCCTGACGCATCCTGTAGCTGTGCTTTTAGCACTGGATCTGCCACTACTGCGAACTGGAGAGAGTCCAATACTCTTTCCTGTTGGAATCTTGGAATCCTCTTGTGTTGGATTAGTCTTTTGACAAATGCCGCTATCTCTCTCCTCTTCTTTAAAGGAATGTAGAGGTGGTGTGACTTCAAGTTCCAATGGATTCCTAACCATTGAAACTTCTGAGCTCGAGAAAGGTGAGACTTCTTGCGATTGATCTTGAAGCCGAGCTGCTCCAGGAACTGGATCACCTTTCCGGTCGCTTGCAGACAAGTAGTCTTGGATGATGCCCGCACCAGCTAATCATCCAGGTATGCTACTACCTCTACTCCTTAGGAGCGTAGTTCCTAGACGATTGTGTCCGCTAGCTTTGTGAATACCCTTGGGGCTATGTTTAGTCCAAAGGGCATGGCTATGAAGACATATTTTGCCTTTTGTAGCCTGAATCCTAGGTAGGAGGAGAGGGGGCGACTGACTGGTAGGTGCCAGTAAGCATCTGCCATGTCTATTGAGATTCTGTACGCCCCTTTGGGTAGAAGGGTCCTTATGTGTTGCAAGGTAAGCATCCGGAACTTGTTGTTCTCGATGAACTTGTTGAGTGGAGACAAGTCTAGGATGACTCTGGGTTTGTCCGAATCTTTCTTGGGAACACAAAATTTGATGGACTTCTCTTTTCTTATTACCTTCTTGTTCAAGAGTGCTGAGGTATATTCTTCCAGCAAGGAGGTTGAGTGTCGGAAGAATTCTGGAAAAGTGGGGTGGATTCTTTTTCCATTTCCAACCAAGTCTAGTCGTGATTTGGCTGTGGACTCAGGGATCGAAGGTCCAACCATCCCGAAAGTGGAAAAGTCTGCCTCCTTCCTTCCTGGAACCTCTCATTGTTTAGAGGCTCCTGAGGAATTGTTTCCATGACCGCGTCCTCCTCCACCCTTTGGGGGGTTTCCGGAGGATCCTCTTTTTGGGCCCTTACCTTTGTAGGGCCGAAAGGTAGTTTAGTGCCTTTCAAAGCCTGGAGTAACCAGAGGTGACTGGGCTACCAGCTGTTGAGGGACCATCTGGAAGGTGGTTTGCGGCTAGGCTACCATTTGAGGCACCGTGATCATTGTCAAGGTCGAAAGTTGTGCAGGTCTAATGAAGATTTCCTCTTTGAGGACATGCACCACTTTTGGAGAAGGTTCCTATCCTCCGTGGTCGATTTGGCAATGACTTCTTGGACCACTTCTTGTGGGAAAAGGTTATTGCCCCGGATACATGATGAAATCAGTTTTCTGGGTTTTTGTTTCACCGTTGCTGCGGCCAACACATGCTCTCTATAGGTCCTTTTTGACCTCACAAAAGCATAGAAGTCATTCACAAAGGTACCCATGTGAGACTTGGCTAGGATCATATACATGTCTGGGGCGTTATTTAAGGCCTGCACACATTTCGAAGCAGTTCTGATGAGACAGGGAGGCAGCAAGTCTTTCTTTTGTCTCCTGTTCCCTTCTCAAAAGACGGTCTGGCAAATTTGGAAGGTTCTCATTAAACTGCTGGCCTGCTGTCTCCAGACCCAACTTCGAGACGGAGAAGGTTAGATGTACCTCTTTCCACTTCTCCTCGCAGGTGGGTATAGATACAGATACTGCTTTGTATTCCTCTAGAATTGGGCAGGGTTTGCCCTCTTCGACTGCTCTCATGACTCAGTCTAGGGCTTTCCCTGAAAGGTTGAAGGCTCTGCAGAAAGGAGCAATGAAGGTTAGGTGGTTCTTGATCAATGCTGAGACTTTGGAGTTGGTATATCTGGCTTCTTTCAGGGTCTTGGTAAGGATGGCTTGTGCCTTGTCATGTTCGAAGACAATGACTTCCTTTGGTATAGTCTTCTCGCGGGATGCAGGGTCATCTTGCAGTCTCACATAGCAATATGGGTAAGCTAAAAAGCTGTGCCAGAATTGAAGATCTTCAAGGGGTTTGGCCCCCAACTTCTCGGAGATATAAAGATTCCCATTCATCATGGGCATGAGCTCCATATACCTCCAGGGGTTGGTTTTGGAGCAGTGAGGGAGGTCAGATACTCTAAGGGGATTATCAGACCCCCTGGAAGCGCCAGGGCGTTTCCCTTCCTGTACCTCCCCCTTCATCTCTTTGAGATATTCCTTATTCTGCTCTTGTTCCTTCCGTAACAGAGTCAATATCTGCTGGATCGACTCTAGGAGCGCTTCGCTCCTGCCGACCTTTATAGCCAGTTGGGGAGTTTGGGCTGAAGAGGTTGACAGCATAGGTTGATATGTCGACACAGTGAACTGAGGGTCCTCAGTCACCGTCGAAATGGATCCTTCTTCCTTCGTGGGACGGTTGAACCACTTCTTCTTCAAGGCCTTTTTGCAGTAGGTCCTGTTTGGTGTCAGTGGACACCGACATCCGTTCTTGGTGGATGTCCAATCCTTGCTCTGCCTAGTTCATATCCGCGTCCACTGTCCGTTGGATAAAGGGAGGCTGGACCTGTACCTGAGGCACAACCGTACTGGATTGAGCCATAAGGAACAGAAACACTTTAGAGATTCGTTAGAGATTCATTAGGTAGGTAAGGTCCCGGAGAGTTCTTCTGGAACCCTCTCACTCACCTTCGAAAGGTTTCCCTTGTTGTATCCCTTGACTCCGTGTTATCAGGGAAATCTTCTCCAAAGCCGTCGGTCAGCAATGTCGAGCAGTTGGAGCAACCCTCCGTGTCCAAGTACCTCAGGGATCCAGATATTATGTAGCAGGGGCATCGTATGCCCACAAAAGTCCTCACTCTTGTGATTGCAGAACACAACTGTACACTTCACCATTGGCTCCTCCTGTAAGGGAGAAAAAGGGTGAAATGAGTACTCAGTTGTTTATGTCATTGATATAATACACACTTGAATATAGTAAAGGAAATAGGAAAGACACAAATCTGTTTTTCCTCTCACAGGCAATCGCTGAGACCTCTGTCAATACTAATTTTTAAATTCCTTATTAAGGAAAATACAGAGTTGAATAAATCTCGTACGTTGAGCTGGAGCTAGTGAATATTTTTACTAACTCCTCCACCTGTAGAATAATGATACTGAACGGTGTTTCATGAGTGTCCCGGTAATCAAAAGATATCATCAGGGTGTTGAAGGAATACTTCAAACTCAGCATGTTATGCGGTCCCAACAATAGACCGCGAAAGGATACACAGAGTATGTAAGATATGCGTGTACGACTGTGTTGTTTTATACTGTAGTTTTACCAATTACTGTACTGTTATATACTGTAGTTTTCCAACTACTGTATTGTTATATGCTGTAGTTTTACTGGCTACTGTTTTGTTGGATAGTGTAGTTTTACCACTACACTACCGGGGCTAGGCTAGTGCCTGGCGGCACTAAGTGATAGAAAGAGAGAAAGAATGGAAAGAAGGGTTTCCTATTATTATGGTTTAGCACAATAAATGGAAGTGTGGGAGGGCTACTGCCGTCTAATGTCTCAATGCCAAAATGAGATTTCTAATGAAATGGGAAGAATGCATCTGATTCTAGCTTCCATCCAACCACAACTTTTGCCGCCGTCTGTACTGCTGGTTGCAAGGTTTGTTGATGGTAGGCCAAGAGAGGACTGAAGAATTCTCAACAGTATAATGTGTTTCCCACCGGCAGCCGTCAGGGCCGGCTCAGTCTTTCCCCCAAGGGCATTCACCTCTGGTGAATGAAGGACATAAGGAGGAAGTGGTCGAGGTGGCAACCTAACCGTCGCTGTAGGGACACGGCCAGCAACATAGTCAACCCGGTTAGCCGGGATGACTGTCTGATTACCGGCGTAAGAATGTTGTGACTGTTAGACCGACACGGAAGGACAGAGGGGGGAGGGAAAAGGGTCCTACAGTTTACAGAGGAGAAAGGTGGCAGCAGGTATGCCACCTACTTTTGGCCGGCAAAGGAACACGGATTCCCCTATCAGCGACATTGTCGGCTGTAAGACGTGTCTTATAGTTTACAGGGGGGAAAGGCGGTGGCAGGTATGCCACCTACTTTCGACTATAAACTAAAGAAGCATAGCTTCCCTTGCCGACAACGTCGTGGGCCGCAGAAGAACATAGATTACCTTGTCGGTGACATTTTTGGCTGCAAGACAGTACACGCTGGAGTACTCGGCGGCAAAGAAGACAGATGGTATAAGACTATCTAATCAAGCCGGAGTTTACTACTCAGTGGCGATACGAAAGATAGGGTTGCCACTTGTTATGGCGCCGCTCAGGGGGGGAGAGAAGGGTTTAGCTTCTTTTCTCTAAAAGAGAAAAGTATCGAATTATACCCATAAATTCTAGGGGATATGTATTCCCAACCGAATTAATAGGAAATGATGCGAAGAGATTAAACAATTGGAATTACTTTACTAACGCATACAAAACGGGTTAGGTTAGCCTAAATCCGGTGGGGACCGCGGCTACGGTTGATACCGTCGGGGTCCCCGTCGTACACGAAAGTAACGTTACATATCGGAAGAGGAATTATTTTAATGTATGCAAATCTTCACTAGTATAATTTGTCTAACTAGCTAAAAAGTTTTCTTTTATAGCTAATACCGGGAGTGTCGCACTACTGACTAAATAAAAGAGATTTATGACGTGCGACCGCGGCTCAAAATTGCCGTCTCCGGTGTGGGCTACGCTCCACCACACACACTTAAATTATACGAATTTAGCTGTGAGAGGGGAGCCTAAAATTATACACAGGAAAGATCGAATACTCATCTTTCCAGAGGATGAAGATGCCAGAGATTGCATGATAATATTCTGAAAAACAGTAACAAACACCGAGAGAAACGTGGGAGCGTATTTAGCTTAAATGCTGCAGTTTAAAGGAATGATGGGCTGTAGTAGTACGGGAAGGGGGTCCACCGGGTACCTTGATAATGACTCCCCTTTCGTTCACAACTTCTCCCCCTCTAAGAGTTAAATTTATTTGGGGTGAAGATTACTATGTGTCGCATCGAAAAATACGTCCCCTGATATTATGCGATATCCCTAAAGATATATTAAGGATACTCGCGCCAGGAGTTAAAATTCTGGAGACCTATGGTTAATTCTCTAGGAGTATCACTGTAGCAAATATCCCTTAGAAAGCTACCTAAAGGAACCTTCCATCAGGACGATATGGTTGAGCCCAAAAATGACAAACTACTATTAACTGTTATTGAATCTCTCAGTCACTGCATTTTTAAATGATAAGATTCAGCCTCAATAACACAGAGAATCTTAAAGAAACAACTACTTCCAATATTACTTAAAGTTACCAGTATATTACATATTTAGGTAAACTATTGTGAAATAGCATAAGTAACCAATAATCCTTTCTGAGAAAATTAGAAATTTTATGATTTTTTCTGAAAGATAACAATCAGAAATCCCTATTGTCAAATTATACAGATCCAACCTCACTAATAAATGCTAATCTGACTCACAAACGGAGTCATGAATTACCAGGGTGGGAGGCCTGCGTAGAACCCCTAGAGTTCAGCCCCGGTAGTGTACCGGTAAAACTACAGTACAGTATACAAAAATACAGTAGCCAGTAAAACTACAGTATCTAACAATACAGTAGTTGGAAAACTACAGTATATAACACTACAGTAGTTGGTAAAACTACAATGTACAATAGCACAGTAGTACAAGTATTTCTAACATACTCTGTGTAACCTTTCACAGTCTATTGTTGGGACCGCATAACATGCTGAGGTTGAAGTATTCCTTTAACACCCTGATGAATCCTTTGATTATCGGGACACTTGTCGGTAGTTTCTAACTGATCACTCGAAAACTCCGCCATTTAACTCCACGAACAACGTTAAATTGAGGTAAGATTGGAAGATCTCGCAGGCGTTTCTACGAATGAGTATTGTCCAGTACGTGACGGTATTACGGCATAAAATTCAACCACCTGGTGGGAAAGGAGCAGGTGTCAGAGAGACAAGGTGTTTAATATTTACTAATTACAAAAATTATACTGTACTGTTTTACTATAACAAAAAATATCGATGTATATGTTTAGAGTCAAGGACTCTCTAGTTTGTTGGATTACGGCAAATTACAGCCTTCAGCCAAAGTATTAAGTTTACTCTTTGATCTGAAGTAAGACTTTGATTGTTTCTCTGTCTTGTGGTGGATAAAGAAGCCATATCAAACCCCTTATTGAATAAATAACGTAAGAATTCCCTCGCATCTCCCAAGGACACTTTAGTTAGCGCGGGAGATCGTAGTTTTCTTCGGAGCAGTGGTTATTTTTGTAATAAATTTGAAAATTGTAATCATATTTTATTGAATCCTGAATGGTTTTGTAAAGCTAACCTCTTCAAGGTCTTGTCATCGGCCCATACCATCGAGCCTAGAATCATTAATTTAATAAGTCGGAGAAAAATTCACGACAACAATCATGAAACACCATTCAGTATTAATATTTTACAGGTGGAGGAGTTAATATAAATATTCACTAGCTCCGGCTCTAGGTACGAGAGCTATTCAACTCTGTATTTTCCCTTATAAGGAATTTAAATATTAATATTGACGGAGGTCTCAGCGATTGCCTGTGAGAGGAAACACAGATTTGTGTCTTTCCTTTAAGGCTATCCACGTTCGGCGTGAACGTGAAGAGCCTTGAAGGAAAAGTCAATTTAACCTTCATTTTCTCTCTCTCTCTCTCTCTCTCTCTCTCTCTCTCTCTCTCTCTCTCTCTCTCTCTCTCTCTATCATGTATCACTTTCCTTATGGATTCTGCTTCCATTAAATGCAATGCTTTCTTTAACCTACACCAGTAGTTTTTCAAGGGTGGAAATTTTCTTACGTGCATTAAAGTTTAACACTGTTCTTATTAAGATTCTTTTTAAAACACATATTTCAAAGTTGTCTAGAGCAGTCACAGCTAAAGGATAATGATTTTTTTTTCCTTTTTTGTTCTAGAAATTAAAGTTTTCCACATTATTCTTTCGTGATTCGCCCCTCTTTGATTATTCGACGTACTGTTCTTTCAGGAATACTTATGGCTTTAAACTTACAGATACCGTATATGCTTTGGTTATGTCAGATAAAAGGGCCCTGATTCATCTTTGTGAAATACTTGCACACTGTTTACTGTTTCCCTTAAATCGTGATGGAAATCACGAATTGGAGAAGTTTCCATCTTTTAAGTTTGATAGCTCATGCAGTCTCAAGCATTGCATCTCTCCAAGATGTACTGGTCAATCAGATTTCAAACTTCCTTCTGCCAAAGTCTTATTAAGACGATAGGTGAAAATGGTAAATAACCAAAGATTTTAATTTCGAAAAAAAAAAATAGTTGATTCCAATTACCATGATAAAAACAAAAACCTTTCCTTAAGAAATATAAAAGCTCAGCAAGAATAACAGCGAGAGAGAGAGAGAGAGAGAGAGAGAGAGAGAGAGAGAGAGAGAGAGAGAGAGAGAGAGAGAGAGAGAGTGAGTGCCCATGGATTCAATCTGTGGTTAAGCCTGTGAGATTAATTAAAAAGGAACTACATCTTATCAGATTCACTCCGGTTGGATATCTCGTGTCTAACTACTGTACAGTTTTCATTTCTCCTAAAAGTGGTTGAATCATTTATACAAGAGTACGCTAAACAGAGGGACAGATAGCGTCTCGGCGGCCACGACAGATTGGTTTTAGTGTAGTATATGGCCAAGGTCGTCTCGAATACAGGCCTGGTCAGTGGGGGAAGAAGTCAGCATGGGTAGGTCGATTGATATGGAGACTGATATGGAATAAGTTTGGTTGTGACATCTACAATCCTTCTTTCTCTCACGCACGTACTCACTATACATACACAGTTTGTTTCTTTTTACAATATACAGCTGATAATCCTCATACAAAAATTAAGAGATCATACTCGGGCAAAGAAAAATTAGAGAGAAGTAAAAAGTGATAAAATCAAAATAAAACTTTCTCGTGGAAGTAGTCTAATTTCAGAACCCACTAATTCCAAACTACAGTTGCGTACCGAAAAAACACAGAATGATTCTTACAGTTTAATTTTGAAAAAATAAATGAAAAGTAAACAATTCTGGCAATTCAAAATAATTTGACATCTTTTGCACAATCACCCACAATCACCTGACATTGCTGTACATATTCTTAACTTGAAACTTTTGACGATATATTTTGATTTTTCCACTTTTATTGTTTGCAATTCTCTTAGCTATGACTTTCTTCCGAATTGTTCTATCGAAGAAGGATGTCTCTGGTGCAATATAATTAGATCTGAAGTGTAGCCGGCACACCTGAAAAGGGTTTAACTGCAATATTAAAGTGCAAAACGCATTTTCATAAAAAAGAGAGAGAGAGAGAGAGAGAGAGAGAGAGAGAGAGAGAGAGAGAGAGAGAGAGAGAGAGAGAGAGCAGCAACCGAAGAATGAGGAGGCAGGAATTGCAAGAGAAGAAATAAAAAAGAGAATGAAGTAGTAAGTAGCAAAGGAGAAAAGTGTGTGAATACCAAAGCAATTTTGTAAACAGTTCAGTAATTTCTTTCTTCATTATACAAGAGGCTGATATTCTGAACAATATAATGCAATTATAATCATTACAACGAAAAATATAGTATTTCCCCTACTATTATAGTTAGGAACATATTGGGCTCTCTTGATGGCGTGCAATAAGTAGGCTTTTTCTTCATCAGCATTTGGAAAGGAAAACACTCATTTTCGGTCCAGTTCTTTTATTTCCTCTGTAGTTTGGCACACAGCACATAAAAGGTATTAGCCTGGATTTCAAAACAGTCAAATTTTATGGAATAACAGCAGAAAACTGTGAAGAAATCGAACGAGACCCCTTAACTCACAGCCCATAGTAGCTGTGTGAAAGCACCACTCATACCACGTGGAACCTTTCTTACCCCTCAAATGACCCGGCCTTCTCTCGAGACGGCCTTTATAGGGCTCCCAAGCGACATTGGGACGAATGGATTTGACTGTGAATAACAAGACCTGCGTCCACCCAAGGCCTAGCCGTCCCCATGGTCCAGATGGTCTACTCCAATCAGCAATCGTATAGAGATATTTGATTGCAAGTGTAAATCGATATTTATTCGATAAGTGGAAAATCATATCCATGAGCAAAGAATATGATTATGATATATTTTAGTGCAAAGATAAATAAGGCTACTTTTCATAACTGTGTTTATTGGCTTAGAAAAGAAGTACTTTATATTTCTTGAATAGTATCGGAGAAAAGAAATTAAAGTCAGTCCAAAATGCGTAGGACGCTGCCACTTTTCCAAGGATTCATTCATTAATCTCCATATACAAGTTGTTATATTTTGTAGAAGTGGCAGAATATCAGCCAGGTCTCCTTATTATTATTATTATTATTATTATTATTATTATTATTATTATTATTATTATTATTATTATTATTATTATTATCAGCTAAGCTACAACACTATTTGTAGAAAGAGAAAAAAGCTTAAATTCCGCC
The DNA here is from genome assembly GCF_036898095.1 of Palaemon carinicauda. NCBI lineage: Eukaryota > Metazoa > Arthropoda > Malacostraca > Decapoda > Palaemonidae > Palaemon > Palaemon carinicauda. Next base: position 46,986,594 of record NC_090727.1, read on the forward strand.
TTGTTCAGCGTATCTACCTATTAAGACTGAACAAGGGAATCAGGGTCTTCCGAGATCTGCATATTATAATTACCGTGCTTCTGACGGCCAAACCTATGAATCCACAATTTAAGTGATTCCTGCTCTAAGCGACGTATAAGCTCCCCCCTGGCTGGCTTGAGTCCACCCCTCCTCCTCTTACTAATCCTCTCCTCCAATGAGAAAAGCAGTAAAATGGGGGGGGGGGTGGGAGCGTCTTTTTTGTGTGGGAGGGGGTGGGAGGGGGGGGGGTGGGGGGCTACAGTTTTAAGAGTAACTGAATAAAGTTATGGGTATCTGTTTTATAAGCCTTCCCTGCTTTCATTTGCGATTTACTATATCTTTCATTTGTCTTTCAGTTTCAATTTCCTCTATCGAATTTTAACGAGTTTGTATTTCTTATTTAGTCTAATTGTTAGCTTACATATAATCTTGTGATTGATAATTATTTTATTTGTCTTCGGTTTAGAATAACATATAAAGATGAAAATCTCACAAGGAGGGATGTTCCTCATAGACTCCAAAATACTGCTATTGGGTTTGTAACCAAATAGATTTAAAAATGCCTTCAAATTAGCAAAACTATATATATATATATATATATATGTATATATATATATATATATATACATATATATATATATATACACACACACACACATATATATATATATATATATATATGTATATATATATATATGTATATATATATATATATATATATGTACATATATATATATATATATATATGTGTGTGTGTGTGTGTGTGTGTGTAAATATCGACCACAATGGCATTTAATACCGAATTCTACTTTGTGAATACATATCCATTGGTTTTGGCTGAGGCAAAGGTTCGAATTTCTTCCAGTCAGAAGCTATTATCAAAAATTAATGCTAGTAGAACTTGGTATTGAATGCTTTTGTTTTTTATATTTACACTGATTGAAATATCGAGTGCTGGTGATATATATTCACACACACATATATATATATATATATATATAAATATATTATATATGTATATACACACACATATATAGGTATATATATATATATATATATACAGGTATATATATATATATATATATGTATATACATATATAAATATATATATATATATATATATATAAATATATATATATATATATATATGTATATATATATATATATATATATACATGCATATGTATATATATATACACATATATATAAATATGTATATATATATATATATATATATATACACAGTATATATACATACATACTATGTTGGTTTTTATGAGCGATCAGACTAAATTCTCCCACCATCACTAATCCACAATGGCCATGGTGATATATATTCATATATATATATATATATATATATATATATATTAGTGTATAGGATATGTCAAAATTGATGGTTAGATTACTAGATCGATATGCACACACAAGCATATTCCCCCCTTCCCCCTTTCCTGAGTGCAACATGCTAGTTTAAGCAATCTGTGGTAGATTGATGTTATTTGAGTAGGTGAAGTTCAGCGTGACAGAAAAAAAAATCCTCTCCTCCTACGCCTATTGACACAAAGGGCCTCGGTTAGATTTTTCCAATCGTCTCTATCTTTAGCTTTTAAATCAATACTTCTTTATTCATCGACTTTTACTTCACTCTTCCTAGTCCTCAGCTATATAGGCCCGAGTCTTCCAACTCTTCTCGTGCCTTGTTGCGCCCAGTTATGAGTTTGGTGATATAATCTTTGTTGGTGAGAGCCTGCCCAATCTATTTCCATCTCTACCCTATCATGATCTCATCCACATATTGCACTCTCCTATAGTTTCATCTTTAATCCTGTCCTGCCATTTAACTCCTAATATTCTCTTGAGGGATTTGTTCTCAAATCTACAAAATCTGTTGGATATTGTTTTAGTGTCTTACCATGACTTAATTCAGTACTGTAACACCTATTCCACTAAATTGATATATAGCTTGATTTTATTTGTAATTTTAAGAGAATTGATTCCCAAATTTTACATAATCTAGCCATTGTCTGATTTGTGATTTATTTCAATCTTCCAATGAATTCCAATGCGAAACACTCCGTATTAGAGATCATAGTTCATATATATATATATATATATATATATATAAAATTCTACCTTGTTTATTATTTCACCTTCCAATGATCTCTCGACTCCCATTGCATATTCTGTTGTAATCATCTCTGACTTTCCTCTATTAATTCATGCGTTCTGGTAAACAAGTATTTATAACCTAACTATTTTTTGTTATTCTTCAAAAGTGATTGACTGGTTATCAATATCAACTTATATCTTTAAACAATCCTCTATTAAAATAGCATTTTCCAAATTTCTGTAAATATCTATTCTTAAGCAAGTAATGCATTGCAAATGCACACAGCACCCTTTAGCTCTGAGTACATTAGTCCATATTTGGTGTTCTCAATTTGCGTAGCACACACTGATATAATGATATGCCTCAAGTTCTGCTATTCACCCTCTAACATTTGTTTATGTCAGCTCTTACAGTGGTTTTACTAACCATGTATAGCATTTGAGAATACTTATTGACTATATTACCACAATATTGGATTCTAAATATCAGATACTCACAGACATTGGGGAGAAAAAATTGAATATCTGTTGTTTTGGTAATGCTTGCTGAAGAAACTTGTGTCACTGAGCCTTGCTCTACCGCAGGACTTATCGGGGAAAAAATAGTCATACGCATAACAAAGTTGTCTAATAGTATTTTCTTAATATTTTTCCCCTGCCTGGAAGAGACAGTCACAGAAAATTCTACCCTGCCTCCAAACTTTGTTGCAAAAAGGATTGAACATATGCAGATGCTGTGTACTTCCTTTGATGGTTATTTCTCATGTGGAGAGTTATAAGCTTATAATAACTGGATCTTGAACCCTTTCATGCAGAATTTGGAAGATGTTGATGATGATGGCAGCATCAAGAAAGATCTCATCAACATGAGACACAATCGTGGAATCCAAATGGAGTTCACCGATAGTCAGATGGACCTCTTCTGGGCTTCTCAGCTGGAAGCATACCCTGTACTAGCAATGAAAGCACTCAAAGTGCTGGTACCTTTTGCAACTACTTACTTATGTGAGCAAGGATATTCTTGTCTACTTCACATCAAAACATGACATGCGAGTAGCACTCAGTACTAAGACACCAAGATTTGATGCCATATTGGAGAAAAAATCAGCAACAACGAAGTCACTGGGTTTACAGTGCAGTGCAGGCAAAATATAATGTAGTTCTGAATCAAATAAAATATATTCTTATTGATACATACTCATAATTTTTTCTCTTGAAAAAACTTTAAGCTGTATGAATGAAGATGGAATAAAAAAAGGTTTTATTATTACATCAAAATTGTATTTTTAGCTTTTCATATATTCACAATTCAGGGGGGTGCGAGAACTGACTGCTGATTTGAAAAGTGTGCGAACACTGAAAAAGGTTAAGAACTACTGCTTTAACTAATGTCCTTATGATGGTAATAAAAGGTTTATATATAAAAACAGTTATTAATACAGATAAATTTATTGTATCAACAACAGCATATCATCAGTAAAATGTCTAAATATCAGTAAAAATGAATAGTGAATTATATAAACAGGTGCAGTGCATAAATGGTCCATATTAACACACAATAAAAATTTAATCCAGGTTATTTATCAATATCATATGGAATGTATGTCAACATAATGATATTCCCCTAATAGCATAAAATAAATATCAAAACTATAGCATTCCATAAGCAAGCATTGGGTGAAAATCAGAATTCAATGAAGGGTATATAGTGTATAGATTATATGTTAAAAAAAAAAAAAAATATTCCATTACGCTACAAAAAATATAGTTTACTAACAAAAACACTACGTTCAAATTATGCTGTGAATAGGTGTAGAGTATAAAAATAGTATTTTCATAGTATGTTGCAAATGGATATACAGTATAAAAATAGTACAATTAAATTATGTCGTAAATGGGTAAACAGTATAAAAATAGTACAATTAAATTATGTCGTAAATGGGTATACAGTATAAAAATAGTACAATTAAATTATGTCGTAAATGGGTATACAGTATAAAAATAGTACAATTAAATTATGTCGTAAATGGTTATACAGTATAAAAATAGTACAATTAAATTATGTCGTAAATGGGTATACAGTATAAAAATAGTACAATTAAATTATGTCATAAATGGGTATACAGTATAGAAATAGTACAATTAAATTATGTCGTAAATGGGTATACAGTATAAAAATACTACAATTAAATTATGTCGTAAATGGGTATACAGTATAAAAATAGTATATTCAAATCATGATGTTGAAGGATATACAGTTTAGAAAATAGTAAAATCATATTATGTTCTAATGGGTATACTATATAAAAATTGTACATTAAAATTATGTTGTGAATGGGTATACTGTATGTAAATAGTACAATAAAATTGTAACGTAAATGGGTTTACTGTATAAAAATAGTATATTCAAATTGTGTTCATAAAGAATGTACAGTATAAAAATAGTAAAATTAAAATATGTCGTAAATGGGTATACAGTATGAAAGTAGTACATTCTAATCATGTTGTGAATGGGTATACGGTATAATAAATAGTACATTCAAATTAAGTCGTAAATGGGTGTACAGTGTAAAGAAAATACTATATTTAAATTATGTCGTAAATGGCTGTACAGTATATGAGAACTGATATATATATTGAGAAACAGTGCCATTTTGTGGAAGGGAATAACTATACTATGTGATGAAAAAATATATTCTATAAGGACTATGAATACTGTATGTAACAACAACAAAAATCATGCTTGGTAAGATATTGATAAAATATTATAACAAAAAGATTTTACAGCACCAAGATATTCTGAAAAAAAATAGATAAATTATGAATTAAAAATTTCTTGTTTTCTGGTTACAGTGAAGATATAAAGTATATTTTTAATTCTCTAACGACTTTTTAGATTTTTAAGGTAAAATTGGCACTAGCTTCCTTGCTCACCCAAATACCCCATTGAGCATGTTGGAAATAATGGTCATGGGGCATAGACAGATTTGGAAGTCTGAGGACAGGAGTCAGCAGGTGGAGAGCCTCATACTACAGGACCTTCCTGGGGCACTGTAAACCTTATCTCAGCTGCCGCTTGTTATCAGAATCTGGTATTGGACTATTGTGGACTTCTCTCACTTAGGATCAGATTCCTGTGGAAAGAAACATAGGATTTTAGGTTGAGAAGGTAGATTTTTTCTTTGAGTAGGAATCAAAAGTTATTACAAAGCACATAGAATTTAGGAATTTATTTATAGGGGTTCTAAGAAATGTTTAAGAAATAGGTTTACCATGACAATAGGAGTGCACAGCTCTACAGAATGGACTAGATATAGGGACGAGCAGTAAATAATATGCGCCGTGGAAATGAAATTCCTGAGAAGAGAAAGTGGAATGATACATCATAGACCTGTTTTTGAGATTGTGCACGTACAGGTGGAAAGAAAAGCAGACTGGAGAAGGGGGTGAAATATACACTGAAGTGCTTGTTCTGTACCAAATGGCATGTTCTTTATTCCGGGAAATAAGTGATAAAATTATGAATAGTCAAGTATTCAAGTACACAGCCCACCATGTACTTTGGGCCATCATCATCATGAGAGATATGCTTTAGGGCTTCATTAATTTCATCTTCCACTTTGGGAAGAGAAACTAAGATATATGCATGTTAGATAAACATAAAAGATTAATTCACAATTTTAGTGTCAGCCACAGCAAAATAGTTTCTTACTATAGATATTGCTTTAAGTTAATGTTGAAAATAATAAATTCCGTATACATGAAAATTTACAGTTGGAAAAATCAGCTTTATATCTTCACAAATTAACTCATTTTATTATGGAGAGTGTGTATGTGTTATGAATGAAATAAGGAGTATTTTGTATTCAGTATAATTCATTGTTAATATTTGAATTAGTTGGATTGCTTCACTTGTCTGTTGATCAAATGCTAAGCTCCAATTGTACTTGCCTTAAGACTGTGATCAAACAGGAGATCGGGCAAGTTCTCTTGAGTTTTGATGAGTCAAGACAATATAATCAACCAACCGGATTCCAGATGATATGATGGAAAGAAGATGTCCATGTCTTGCTTCTCAAGGAGACTAGACTACTCTTCTTTGATTATGTGATTCTGCAATCAAATGAAGCTGATATTAAAAACTTTTCATGAAGTATATAAAATAGCAATTGAAACAACGGATCATCAAAGCAGATCATATTTTTCAGTTTTCACATTACATTTATGATAAAACAATGTTCAAAAGGAATTATTTCATATTTATTTCAATAATATTAACAAATTTATATTTAAAAGGACAATCTGGAATCAAATGGCTCCTTCATTCCAAGTTTTATAATTCGTGGCTGTTTCTGGTACTCACCGACATCGATCCGAGACGAGAAGTGAAGGAATTAACACTTTGAGAGATGACCTGCTTTTCCCTGAGGTCAGACTCTATTTCCAGAATGCAGACAATGTCTGTTGTTTAGGTACATTGCCTGGCCCATCCAGCCATACACAGTTTTGCAGACCATAGGAACAATGGGTCAAAAATGCCTTAAAAATTCTCTACTCTGGCGTAAGTACTGTCTGGATGCGGACTGCTCAGACTCCTAAATAGAAAACGAGAAAAGAAGTCATATAAGAATGACCTCTCACCAAAGGGCTGATGTAAGTGTCATTGGAAGAACAACAAAAAAATTCTCCTGAAAACATGCAATAAACATAGAATTAATCTTTGTGAAAAAAAAAAATATCTTTAATGCATCTTGCTTAATGCCTGAAGACAAATTAACTAAGTGATATCCATATGATGAAATTACTTAAAAGAAGTATTTTACAGGAGTTGAATATTTGAAATCCCTAAGCTAAATATAAGAAAGTACTGTAATATAAAAAGGTTGTGATATAGGTCTACTGTAGTAAATTATCAAAGAAATATTTATTTATCATAAAAAATAGTAATCTTAACAATGACTGTATCAATAAAAATGGCAATATAAACAACTTGTGCAAGAGTTACCGAAAGGAAGGTAATTTTACTCTTTCTATATATTTAATTAGGAACAATAAATTCAGGTTTTATTTTTTTTTTCCTTCAATTCATTTTGAGTAGTTTTTTTTTTCCTGAAAATCTTACCTCATCTTTTTGTCCGCTTCAGTTCTGTGTTCCTTCTCTCATCAAAAGTTGACTCAAGGGGTCTGACTGACGTTGGTCTAACATATCAGTTTTTCTTGTGTCTAATAGATGACAGTGGTCAATATCCCTGTGCACCAGTCAGTCAGTCAAACAATGTTCAGTTCTACCAGTTCATCTAATCTGTAAAATGGAAATAGCATCAACATAAGAGTGCATTACAACGTTTTAGTGCTATACAATAGATAGAATGTCTGCAATAAAAATCATGTGATATATCTTCACAAAATGGATCAACTGAATTAATAAGAATACGTAGTAGCAGCTCAGATCTATTCAGTATTATATATTATAAAATGGATGATATAAATTCACGGAAAATTATATACTTCTGATATATATAATTCAGTTTTGACCAAATTGTCTGATAAAAATAATGAGTCAAATAAAGGAGTTGTAGAAAAGAGTGTCTATACAAAGAAGAGGAAGAAGACTACTTTAGAGAAGGTCACAGATAAGGAATGACTGAGTCTGGTAATTACCACCATTAATCCAAGATAAGCTTTGAAGACCTGTCTTGGGGCTGCTCCCTGAGGTCAGATTCTGATTCCTCAATTCAGAAATTGGCTACAATTCCTTATGGGAGACTCTTTACTTTCGCTCAGGTGTTGACTGGACTCGGTGTGCCCAACCTCCAAAATAAAAACCTGAGGTGAGGAGAGCCACTTTTAGACAGAGTATGTCAAGCACCTCGTTCCACCAGCCGTAGTTGGGAGCTTCCCTTGTCGATCCTGGACTCTGACACTCTAGTCAAGGTGTAGCTCAGGTCTTTGCAAGGAAGAACTCGCTGAGTGCAGGGAGATGTCCGAATGACATTTCTCTATAGCGCTGATGAAAGCACCATTAGAGAAGAGGAAGGAACTCCCAAAGAGAAGCTCGTCACTTAATCATTTCCCTGCAAACATACAATAAACGTACAAAAAAATAGTTATTTTGAAAAACAGAATTATCAAATGCCTCTTACTTAACCCTGGATAGGTACGGTCCTCGGACACCCCTTTAAAGGTATACTCGGACGCGAACGACCCCGACGCCAAAAAAAATTCATGAAAAATCAGTTTTTGCAGTAACCTCCTTTTTTCTTTTGCCAAAAAAAACTTCAATGAATCCTTAAAACAACTGTAAAGATAAATACTACTCATCTGCAGAAAAACTATTTATTATAAATATTTTAAAAAATTAAGTAGAAAAAAAAAGACCTGACATAAAAATTCATAAAAAAAAAGTTTATACATATATACACAAATCCTTTTAGGAATTGATTCTTGAATGTTTAGGACACATCTTGATGTATTTTGGATGAAGTCAGACCCATGGAGGTGAAGATCTGAAATGAGAAAAAAAGGGTAACTTTTTTTGGCCAAAAAAAATTGTCCAAATTTCATGAATTTTTTTGGGTACCCAAATGAAATAGGAAGTGGCTAATTTTTTTAGGGAATAAACATATGTTATCCTAAAATAGAAATATGTAAAAAAATCTTCATTATTTTGTAAATTACATTTATATCAGGGGCCATATCTAAAGGTAATTTTTTGAGTACTTGGAAATTTCGTAAAAAAATACATATATTTAATATATAATATGATATTTATGCAGGTAAAAATATACCAAAATATCACAAATTCTATAGGGAACAAGAATATATATAGATAGGGCAGCTTACGCTTCGGATATGTCCACAAAATGGCCCCCAACCACACTGACTCAGACTCCCTAATCTGCCACTTGAAATGTAGGAAGGGTATGTCAATTTCAAGGTGTTATTTACTAATCTAATTATTATTGGATATGCATAAAAATTGTATGGTGGGTTGCTGGATAATTGTAGATTATTTTACGATTATAAAATTAAAATTCTGACCCAAAAAATTTTTTTTGAAGGGAAATAAAATTGAAAAAAAAAATGTAAAACAATATTTTAGCTAAAAAAATTTGATGATATTCAATCAAAAAAAAAGTAAACAAAATTTTCCGACAAATAAACATCTAGAGGAATCATTACTCTGTGATAGTTCCTTAGTACGTAGTAATTTTGAAAGAATTGGGAAAAAACGAAAAAATGGCAATCACCGGAAAATCGAACACATACCTATATATACGCCATATCTGGCTAAAAAAAAGATAGGCATGGGTAGCCAGATCATCTAGAAACACTTTCCAACACTATAAAAATATAAGTTTTGCGACAATACTTGCCAATTCCTTACGGTAACATGACTAAGCAAAAAAATGCAAAACAAATAAAAAGGGGCACTCGTGGAAAAATGGCCATTCTAATATACGGCATTTCAGAAAAAAAAAATTTCAGCCACGTGCTAGGCAAACCATCAAGGCATATTTTCCGACAAATAAACATATAAATGAAATATTACTCTGTGATAGTTCCTTAGTACGTAGTAATTTTGAAAGAAATGGGAAAAAACGAAAAAATGGCAATCACAGGAAAATCGAACACACACTTATATATACGCCATATCTGGCTAAAAAAAAATAGGCATGGGTAGCCAGATCATCTAGAAACACTTTCCAACACTATAAAAATATAAGTTTTGCGACACTACTTGCCAATTCCTTACGGTAACATGACTAAGCAAAAAAATGCAAAACAAATAAAATGCCCAACATTCTAATATACGGCATCTCAGATAAAAAAAAAGACATGCACGTGTTAGCCCAACCATCTAGGCACACTTTCTAACACATAAACATGAAAAAAAAATCAATAATATACGGCAATTCCTTACTACGTAGTAATTTTTACAAATATTGAAAAAAAACAGAAATTGGTAACCGCAGTTAAATACCCAATATACCAATAACTACGTCGTATCTGACAAAAACAAAATCACGCATGGGTAGCCAGATCATCTAGACACACTTTCCAACATTAAAAAAGCAAAAGTTTTACGACACTATTTCGCAATATCTTACGGAAAAATGACTTGGCAAAAAAATTGAAAAAAATTAAAAAGGGACACTCGCGGTAAAATGCCCGACATTCTAATATACGACATCTCAGATAAAAAAAAAGACATGCACATGTTAGCCCAACCATCAAGGCACACTTTCTAACACATAAACATGAAAAAAAAAATGAATAATATACGGCAATTCCTTACTACGTAGTAATTTTTACAAATATTGAAAAAAAACAGAAATTGGTAACCGCAGTTAAATACCCAATATACCAATAACTACGTTGTATCTGACAAAAACAAAGTCATGCATGGGTAGCCAGATCATCTAGACACACTTTCCAACACTAAACAAGCAAAAGTTTTACGACACTATTTGGCAATATCTTACGGAAAAATGACTTGGCAAAAAAATGAAAAAAAATGAAAAAGGGGCACTCGCGGTAAAATGGTCCTCGTGGTGATGAACGACATTTTAACTAAAAAAAAAAACATGCACATGGTAGCCAAACAATCCACCAAGACTTTCCACAACTGATAACCTATACAAGTTGCACCATTCTACGACAATTTCATAATACGTAATAACTTTGATAATTATGCAAACTACCTCAGAAGGGTAAACTCGGACGCGAACGACCCCGACGCGTCTCAGAAATTGGGGAAGGAGTACAGCTACAGCAATGCACATCTGGACACTACTAGAGCGTGTAGGGGAGACACCTCCTGCAGGTCGATCACCCACAAATTCAGTCACAGGGGTGAGTCACGTGAGAAAAACCTGTTTTTTTTTGACGCTCGGGGTCGCAAACGACCCACCGTACCTATCCAGGGTTAATGGTCAATGATGAATTGGTGAAATAAATGCAATGCCTTAAAACCATTATAAGTAGGTACCTTTTACAATTATTATCTAAAAATAATAGTAGATTGCCTGAAACACCAGAAAAACATTTTCTCTTCTATTTGAGAAAACTAATCAACTTGAAGACAGCAGAGAAAAAGAAAACCTCAAGCTACACTTACTGATAATTACTCCTGTGTTCCTCCCTCCTATTCCTTCGGTCTTTCTGTCTGCATGAAAATAAGAGAGACACATCTGACTTAATCTACCTTTGTTTGTTTCATGTTGATATAGAAGAAATCGTTACCTTTTATAAAGTCAACATTTATATTTCATTGTGTGAACACATGAAAATATTCGATAATAAGTCTAATTGTATAAATTATCTAAAAATTTATATTCAACATGAATAATGAAAATTAATGTTAACGTTACTTTTCATTTAATTTATTAAAAAAAGTAACTTAAAATATTACCCTTTCTATTCCTTTAATTAGGAGCAGTAACTACAAATCTTACATTTCCATTGAATTGATTAAAAGAAGTAACTCCTTATCATACCCATTTCACACAATTCATTAAGAACAAAAACAAAAAATTCTTACCCTGAAAATCATACCTCATTTTATTATTCTCTTCTCCAATGACAGCTTCAGTTCTGCCTTCCTTCATTTTCTGATAAGAATTTCACTTCATGGGTCTGACGGACGCTGGCCTAGCATGTCAGCTTCTCTTAGGTCCAACAGATGACGAGGAACTCTATCCCTGTGCAACAGTCAGTCAGTCAGTCAGTCTTCTGCTCTTTCAGTTCATCTGATCTGCAATAGGAAATAGTATCAATAGGCCATTACAGAGTTCAAGCGTTTTACAAAAGATCAACTCTCTGCAATAAAAGGCTTAGTGTCATAATCCTTTACTTTGATTTTTAATTGCAAAACTAAATTGATTACCTATGATGATATGATTCCTTAAAAGCAAAACTAGTCCATTTTAACATGTAAGTTCACAGAAAAATTTATACTTTCTGATAAGTTTACTTTAATGTTCAAACTAATCAAATATAGAACAAAGAACTCACCTGTCCGAAATGGTTTAAGATCCCTTTTTCTCATTTCTTTTTAGTTGTATGATATGAGTCCTTTGAAGGACTTAGGTAAGAATGATGTCTTCATTCACCTCCAGAGGGAGAGAGAGAGAGGGAGAGAGAGAGAGAGAGAGAGAGAGAGAGAGAGAGAGAGAGACTTTTTTTCTGAAGAGCTGATGCTTTACAGACTTGAAATTAGGGACATATCATAAGATGTTATCTATGTGGGTTAATATTGAAAAATAAAACGTTAAAGGTGATAAAAACAACATTTGTTTCATTCAGAGATTTATTTATGATGATTTCCACTGTTACTTATTACCTACCATCGCCTCTAATATCACCAGCAAGACTTGATTGTCATGAATAGATGTTAGACAATTTTTAAAGTGAATCTTAGTACATTCAAGTCTTGCAGCATTTTGCTAAGAATATGATATAAGTCATGCACTATTTTGTCACCTCAAAAAAAAAAAAAGAAATAAACAAAATAGTTGCATTAAATTATTAAACAAGAGCAAAGTTCTGATAATATATACAAATGAATAGTAGAAACAGGAGAATTAATATAACAATAAACATAATAATAAAGGTTTCCCCCCCCAAAAAAATAGGTTTTTATATAAAGACGTTGAATTTTCCCTCACTTTTGTTATTGTCAAGTAGATGTCTGAGACATGATTAAACAAATATATCAAATACACACACACACACGCACACACACACACACACATATATATATATATATATATATATGTATATATATATATATATATATAGTAGATAGATAAATACATACATACATACATACATAGATTTATAACATTCCCTTACATAACTGAACTTTATGATCAGAAAGTTAATATTATAATCTAATCATTATAAACATAACAATAAAAGTTGACAATTCCCGAAAACCAAATATATTTATATATTCATATATATATATATATATATATATATACATATATATATATATATATATATACATACATATATATATATATATATATATATCAAAATGACCTTTATAATCTAGAAGTGATCTATATATACTAACCATTAAGAAAAGGGAGACATACTTGAACCAAGGATATCATTGTCCTTTTAATTTCTTAAAAATAGTAATGTTATGTTATTTCCAAAATACCTGTAAATATATATAAAATTATTTCCAAAGACTTCAACGTGAATTAGATTTTGGAAGCTGTGACTCTTGCAAGAACTTCCTTTTGTTCCATTTCTTCTATTTTTCTTCTTCAGATAAGATAAGCATTAGGTAACCTGTCGAATAAAGAAATAAACAAAATATTATTAATAATAATAATAATAATAATAATAATAATAATAATAATAATAATAATAATAATAATGATAATAATAATAATAATAATGAAGAAGGAAAACCACGCCATTAAAAAATAAAGTTTGGATAAATTCAATGAATAAACCCAAAAGAAAACATAGGCGAAGATTACTATATTCATTATAGAAAGGAGTAATAATGATAATAAAGGAAAGGCAGAAGAAGAATATGATGAGAGTCAAAGGCAATGAGGAGATAATTGAAGGGAACAAGAAACACTGAGGTGCAAACACACATGATCAAATAATAACAAACAGAAAAATCAGAGATTGAAATTGCTATACATATCAACTCTCTCTCTCTCTCTCTCTCTCTCTCTCTCTCTCTCTCTTATATATATATATATATATATATATATATCTTCTTGAAAATAATAACTAATAATAAAAAAACAAAAGCCAATTCTTTTAGAAATATAATTTTGAAACTAGGCCTATAGTGAATACAGTTTATTTATCCTGGTTCATCACCTACTGAAAGTTTTGGAACGTTGATGGAAGAGAGAGAGAGAGAGAGAGAGAGAGAGAGAGAGAGAGAGAGAGATCATACAACACCTATGAAGAAGAAGAAGAAGTATAAAAAGAAGAAGCAAACTCACCATAGAACACCATCTCTACATCCGGTGGATTCCTTTGCCTTAAGATCCATCTCTCTGACTAAGGCTTCGTCATCTGGTCGTTCTTCTTTTGGGAACTTGATGTAGTGTCTCACCCTGACTCCCTTCAAGGAGGCGAGGAGTCTGAGGATGACCTCAGGGCTCCTCGTCCTCCCCAGGGAACACAGAGGAAACTCGATTGACCAGAACGATCTGTTGGGAAGAAGAAGGAAAGGAATAAAATGGGATGAAATGAAATGAAAAGAAGAAAGGAAATGATGTCATCCACATTTATTCATTATTTTATGCTTTTATTGTTATCTTGTTTCGTTAAGATGGACATGTGCATTCAGACACATACACGCACACACGCACACACACGAATACCAATGGAGAGAGAGAGAGAGAGGGAGGGTGACTGAGGGAGTGTGTGTGTGTTCCCAATAATAGAATAAAAAAAGAGAGAGCAACGAGGAATTCCAACTTCCCTCAATGCATTCTATTATTGTCGGCCTACGGATAGTACCCTTTCACACGCGCGCGCACACACACACACACACACACACACACATATATATATATATATATATATATCCATATCTATTTTGACAAGACGTAGGCCTATTTTCTCAGAGTATTAGGTAAACTCAATAATGAATAATACAATATGATATAATGATAATACTCTCTCTCTCTCTCTCTCTCTCTCTCTCTCTCTCTCTCTCTCTCTATAAGGAATGATGTCTCCTCACCTCCTTGCATCCTGTGGTTGCAATGTCCGAAGGATGTCCCCAACCTTCTCGATGTCTTCTTCCTTGACGTCCCTGACATAGACACGGACATATGGATCCTTCTCCAAGAAAGGGATGGGGCGACTGACGCTGCTGACGTCGTTGACACTGAAGTGAATCCCTGAAAGAGAAAGAAGAAGAAGAAGAAGAAGAAGAAGAAGAAGAAGAAGAAGAAGAAGAAGAAGAAGAAGAAGAAGAAGAAGAACGTTGAGTAAAATGATAATCAAAACTGAACATTTTCTGTGTTTCTTTCTTGAGATTCTAAAGGAAAAGGTCAAATGGGAATAATAATAATAATAATAATAATAATAATTTAAAGGCAAAAGAACTAAACACAGTGCGAGTGAGTCTGTGAGGTTTCGTTAATACGTGTGTGTGTGCGTTTGTGCGTGCGGGAGTCAATGTGTGTTTGTGTGTGCAAGCGACCATTGTAGCCGCTCGCATAAGGAATGTCATCAGTCTCCTCATGAAACCCTCACATTATGAACTATCTAAATTACCTCAGCCAATAAAAACTCAGCTTCATTTTATTGACCCAATATCATTGGCCGAAACCTTTTCACTTTCCTTTTGCTGATTGGTTCTCCCGTTCGGATAACTCCGCCCACATCCTTGTAGAGAATCAATCAGCGCAGGAAGGAGGCGGAGTCAGGAGGAGCCGCGGAAAGGCTAGTGCCGATATCAGTTTCCTATTCATTACAATCATGATCATTTTGATTCATTTCTATCATTATTAATTAAATCAACGCCATAGAAATGAGACATTTCCTTTTAATAAAAGGAAAGAAAGAAATTAAAACTTAACATTGAAAACTTTTATATGAAATTCAAATCAGATGAAAGCAATATTTTCCTTTTTGTGAAAATAAAACCTGATTGAGACCTCTGAATATAATGTTCTACATCTATAGAGTAATATTGATGATAATAATGATGTTAACAATGATATTGATAATGATAACAACGATATTAACAGACTGAATGACAGGATGAGGATGAGGGAAAGGAGGCCAGGTATTGTAATGTCCCTCGGAGGAAAGGAACAGAGAAAATAATATTATTATTACTTACCTAAATAATTAATCTGTTTTGTCTTTTCCAAAGATTGACAGAAGGCGTCGAGGCTGGGATGGTCCTTCAATCTGACTTCGAGATCTTCAATATTTGGAGGGATTTGGAACGTTGGGTCCCAGATGCCTTCATATTCCTTACAACTGTTCCAAAGAGAAGAAAAGAAAAGAAAGAAATAGTTATTGGATTTGATTGGGATTTTATTATCAAGTTGATGATGATGATGATGATGATTATGATTATGATGATGATGATGATGATGATGATGATGATTATGATTATGATGATGATGATGATGATGACGAAAACGAAAAGTGAAAAAGAGTAATTTCGTAAAATATGGAAATTAATATTACCGAAAAATGAGAAAGTAAAATCAGGACTTTTTGATGTTTAGCCGACTTATTATGAGTCTAATTGTGACAATGATGATAATGATGATACTGACAATATAACATATATTGTTTACAAGACTCAAGTTGATTGTTATACAAAAGGTTGTGACTCTCTCTCTCTCTCTCTCTCTCTCTCTCTCTCTCTCTC
>NC_090727.1:47010615-47013115 GCF_036898095.1 Palaemon carinicauda
TATATATATTTTGGTGTTAATAATGTCTACTCTAACCTAGGTCGCTGGGTCCTTATTGAAATGGGGGCAGGGGGTGTGACGATTCGTCCCCTTTGCTTTATCCTTCAATAAGCCACTTGTGTGCTTGGGCTACTGGTGGCCCATTAAGTTTATTATCCCTTATTCGGAATAAGGAGTTGCAGATGGGGATTTGCCTTTTAGTGGTGTCTGTTCTTTATCTGCATTAGGAAAAGCAGAATATTCATGACGTTTATTGTAAAATATACTGATGCACAATGTAGAACTGAACTATATATATATACACACACATATATATATATATATATATATCTAGTATACATACATATACACACACACACACACATATATATATATATATATATACATATACACATATATATATATATATATATACATATATATATATATATATATATAGACATATATATAGATATATATATATATATATAGATATATATATATATATATATAGATATATATATAGATATAGATATGTATATATATATGTATATATATATATATATATATACGTATATATATATATATATATGTATATATATATGTATATATATATATATATATATATGTATATATATATATATATATATATTAATCTTTTGAAATACAAGGCTTATTTGAATATGATAAAACATGTTTAAATATGTAAAATTTATCATATATATATATATATATATATACATATATATATATATATATACATATATATATATATATATATATGTATGTATACAAACACACACACACACACACATATATATATATATATATATATACTTATGTGTATATATATATATAATATATATGTATATATATTTTTGGGCTGAAGCCATGTTGTCCTGATGGAAGGTTCCTTCAGTAGCTTCCTAGGGTATATTTAACTACAGTGGATATTCCCAGAGAATCAAATAAAGGTTATCACAGAATTTTAACTTCTGGTGCAAGTACCCTAAAGGTTTCCCTCTAGGATATCGTTTATCAGCAGGGGACGCATGTATTAACACGCCACATAGCTATCTGCACCCCATATAGAGTTAACGCTTCATGATCTATCAATCCCTAAATGCCCTGCATACAGATTCACATGTGCAATGTGGGTGGCTCAATTTATTGAAGAGGGTGAAAGAGCTACTTGTGCACAAAATTCCCCTCCCCTCTTCTCATCAGCATAATATAAGATATAATTTTCTATAATAGAAATTCTCACAAGGCCCATTCAGAAATTACGGATAGCTCTCTGATTCCCCTTTAATCACTGCTCGCACTCTTTCCATTCATTCCTCTTTTTTCGGTCCCTCTCAGACTTTTATGCCTCAACCTCCCAAGTCAATCAAACCTGCATCGTCAGGGCATTCATTATGGACACCCCTGGTCATATCCTCTGCCACCCACATATATTAACCTTTGATGCTCATATCTCTCTCTCTCTCTCTCTCTCTCTCTCTCTCTCTCTCTCTCATCGCGTCTTCTGACTGCTCATCGGGAAAATTCACAGCCCGTTCTCTATTTTCTCTATTTTGATGGGGGTCTTCAATATTTTGGTTACGTTCTTCGTTCCTATTTTGTGCCCTAGTTATTCCTCCTATTACTGCACCTCTAGAGAGAGCATCAGCTACCTTGTTAGCTTTTGAGAACCCTTTATATAAAACTCTAACAATCTCTCAATCCATATCACTTGTCGATAGGTCCAAAAATTCTATAATACAAATCACGTAAGGGGTGATGATCACTTTGAAACTCAATCGACTGCCCTAATAACAAGAACCGATGCCTCTCAAGAACCCAAAGAATAGCCAAAGCCTCTTGATCGAACGTACTATAATTCTTTTCTTCCCCTTTTAATACCCGGGAAGCAAAACAAATGGGTCGCTCTCTGCCTTTATCATTTTGTTGAGAAACTGCGCCACCAATAGCTATGCTACTCGCATCTGTTGTCACTAAAAACGGGCGATCAAATCTAGTATATGTGAGTAATTCATCCTTAGTTAAGGCAGCTTTCAAATGGTTAAAGGCCCTTTCTTCTTCCATTCCCCAATTTATTACTTTTTGTTTCTTTAAAGCATCTAAGGGTCTCGCTATCTCTCCAAAACCTCTTATGAATTTACAGTAATACCCAGCGAACCCAAGGAACCCAGTTACTTCCTTAGGGGTATGTGTTTTGGGGAAATTTCTAATAGCCCATACTTTACTGGGGTAGGGTTGGATACCTTCTAGAGTTATTTTGTGACCTAAAAACTCGACCTTTTTACAGATAAATTTGCACTTTGACAAATTTATTTTAATAACATTACTTCAAAATGCTTCAAAGACTTTACAAATATTATTATCATGTTCTTCGGTCGTTTTCCCTGTAGTTATGATATCGTCTAAATAAACAAGAACATTATAGCTAATTAAGGGACACATAACTGCCATCATTACTCTAGAGAAATGATTTGTAGCATTTTTAATACATAAAGGA
>NC_090727.1:47025615-47026888 GCF_036898095.1 Palaemon carinicauda
ATAATTACTACATATAGTTATTGGTTTTTATCAAATTTTCCATTTCCCTATGAGGGTGTGGATTGTATAGCGGGGTGATAACTATATAGGCTAGGTCCCAATTCCAGGTCTTCCCTCATTGAGGTTATCAACCTGTGGTTATAGCCGTTGGGTTTCTATAGACTCTTACTCATTAGTCGGTGCGTCAGTTGCTTAAATTGTAGAGTTTACCCGTACCGTTGCCATCTAATTAGCCATTTCTCTGGGGAGATATGGGAGCAACCGTTCTTTGCATGAGCACTCCCCCCTCCCTCTTTGGACTATTTTTTTCAGTCTCACTTCTCTCAATAGGGGAATGGACATTTCATATTCTATCCTCTCCTTCCTCACCAATTGCAATTACACACAATTTGGGGACTCCTATTCCACCAATTGTCAACATGTAATGTTAATAAAAGATTTCTTTTAGCTTTTGGTGACTTTTAGAAGAAGTAGTAATAATCTAAACCCTTTTCTCCTTATAGGTGGTGCCTATGACTGAGATGCATACGAAGTGTAGGAGGATTAAGGGTTCAGTCTCGTAGTGGAACCATCAGGATTGCAGTCTTTGTAAGGACCTACTTCACTACGGATGCGTATCAAAGGGTACCTCCGATGACAACTGCATGTTCTCCCATGGTCCTTTCGCATCTGGGTAAGTGGGTTCGAGAAGATGGTAGAGTTTGATGAAGAACCCTTCCCTTCCATGGAGGACTCTTATAGCCAGAGGTGGAAGAGGTAAGTCTGGTGATCATGAAGGATTCAGTGGTGTCTACCACTTAAGCCCCCACTACATTAATGGTCTCCCTGTCTACGGTGCCGATTACTTTTTCCGTGACAGGGGCTGTTCTGCCTTTTTCCACCAAGATCTTCTGCTGGGCTCATGGAGCCCCTTAGTTCCTGAGTCCCTCGGGTACTACATTAGATCTGGTACTTATGGCTAACATGAAATCCTTCATGGAGGGGAATTAATATTACCAGCTGATGATGTTCAAGGGCTCATGTGAAGAGATCTAGACCTTGAAGAAGCAAGAGGAGTAGACTAGGGATAAGGTCTAGCCCTCCTATCTACCTTATTGCGTGCAGCAAAATCTTTGGAGGTACGTCGGGCACGCCGTGCTCTCTGAGGGCATCCTCCACTTTGATGCCTACCCCTTTTGCTACGTGAGACTAACTGAGGGGGTTTTGTTGAGGGATGTTACTATCCCTAAAGAATCGATCCTCCTAGAACACACAAGGGTCCAACACCGGGAAG
>NC_090727.1:47027388-47044888 GCF_036898095.1 Palaemon carinicauda
CTCTTCCTTTCCCCATATTCCCCACTTCCCTATTCTTATTATTATTGGCAACCTATCATTGGATGAATTAGAAAGGACTGCTTTGATTGGTAAATTGGAAATGGGTGGTTAGTATGAATAGGAGGAACATGTGTTTGTTGTTCAGTATGCAACAGAAGATATAAGAAACGGCAGTCGGAAGCCAGGGTGCTGTTCCGTGCTCACCAGCTGGCATTAATTACCTGTTCTGGTTAATGATTCCAACGGCCGTTCCAGCTGCACTGAAGACAATTGCCTATTTTGGAAGGATGGGAAGTTTGTATAGTGATGCAGTACAAGTCACACCAAAGTAGCAACTACCAATGCAGACACTTTTCCGGTTAATGCAATAATAGCCCTCCAAACAATATGTAAGATTATACAATAATTGGGACAATAACAAATATATCAATGAAATTGGAGCAGTGTTAAGGAAGATTTCACTCCTCCATAATAATGTGATATTAGCAGAAAATTATTCATTGATAATGCCTTTCTCCTTCTGAAAATAAAATAGAAATTATGTGCATGATACCTGAAATAAACTAAAATATAATAACTTTTTAACAATAAATTGTTTCAAACTCTAGTGAAAGGCCTCTACTATTGCATACAGCAACAACAACAACAAAAACAACAACAACAACAACAATAAAGTGTTATGCAAATCATAATTTGCCCGAGTGTTCAGAGATATAAAATATTATATTCAAACATGAGATCCCTTGACATCTTCAGTTGTACAAATAACCTATCTTAGAAAAACAGGTTATTCTTCTATTATAGTAAAGACCTGGGTGATAGAGAGTCATTGTGGTTCATATGAACTCATCAATCATGGAAATAGGTGTTGCAGTAATGTAGCACCATTCAATATAATGTATCAACTTATCTCCTTAACAATTTATCCTAGCAAGGCATAATCAATTTTGAATCCTTATGAAGCCACAAACAAATGTCATGAGAAATAAATCCAAAATGAACATGTGACGGTGCTGAGAGAGAGGTTATGACTCAAAGGCAGGATGCAATCAACTGAGTTGTTTATTAAAGAACACTCTCCTTTATATACAAAATCTCAAAGCAACAAGAATTTTCATGTTCAAATATTGACAATGTTACAGAGGAGAAAAGCAGACATGAATTTTCATGTTCGTTTCAGTACAAGGGAAGAGCGAAGATACAAGCATAATATATACAAAAGGAATTATGTATAATTGTGTGACACACGGTTGGTACATGGCTCCCCCCCTAAAAATGACATACTGTACAAGTTAAATAGGGCGCCCTGATCTGGAGAGGTGAACTGTAGGCGGGTCATCTGGCAGGAGATAAGCAGGTTTTAGATGATCAATGGAGACCCAGTCTTCTTTGCCACGAATGTTTAGTAGGAATGCTTTCGGACTGCGTCGGATCACAAAGAAAGGGCCCGTGTAAGGGGGCGTTAGTGGTGGCTTGGTAGTGTCGTTGCGTAGGAAGACGTGCGTTGCAGAGTGCAAGTCTGTTGGTATGTGATGCTTTGCTGGGGGCTTGTAAGTCTGGCGGCATGGAGTAAATTTTCCCACGACGTGACGTATGTGCTGGAGATCGTCGGAGGAGGTTGTAGAAGGAAAAAATTTGACAGGGACGACCAACGGGTCGCCATACACCATTTCAGCTGCCGAGACGTCGAGGGCGTCTTTAGGAGTGGTCCTTAGTCCCAGGAGGACCCAGGGAAGCTGAGTAAACCAGTTGCAATCCTTGCCGCGGGACATCAAAGCTGCTTTGAGGGTGCGATGAAAACGTTCAACCATTCCATTGGCAGCGGGGTTGTAGGCCTTTGTCTGATGTAGGGTGATGTCCAGGAGATTCGCTAATGATGTCCACAATTGAGAGGTGAAAGTGGTTCCCCTGTCAGAAGTAATATGTTCAGGGATACCAAATCTTGCAATCCATCCAGAGTGTAAGGCAGATGTACATGAGGTGGACGTTGCAGTTTCCATGGGAATGGCTTCAGGCCAACGGGTGGAGCGGTCGATGATGGTAAACAGGTAACGATGTCCTTGTGATATGGGTAGGGGGCCTACAACGTCGACGTGAATGTGTGCGAAACGACGCTGAGGTTGAGGAAAGGTGCCCACTCCTGAATCCGTGTGTCGATGTACTTTGGAAGTTTGGCAAGAAGTACAGGCGCGGACCTAATCCTTAGCATCCTTAGAAATGCCGTGACAAATGAACTTTGCCCTCAGCAGCTGTGCAGTAGAACGTCACGAGGGATGTGAAAGGCCGTGAATGAAATCAAACACCTGTCAGCGCATGGGAGCAGGAATCCAAGGTCGCGGTCTGCCAGTACTGACGTCACAGAGGAGGGTGGTGTTGGAGTCTTCGAGGGGAAAGTCTTCCCAACGGAGGGACGTGCAGGATGTCCTACATGCTTGATACTTTGGATCCTGTCGTTGGGCTTCAGCCAGGGCGTTGTAATCCAATCCCAGTTGAACGGCAGCCAACGTGTTTCTTGACAGGGCATCGGCAACGGGATTCATTTTCCCAGGGACGTATTGAAGGGTGCAATTGTATTCAGCCACGGCGGAGAGATGTCGGCGTTGCCGGGCGGACCAGGCATCAGACTGTCAAGTAAAGGCGTGCACCAGAGGCATGTGGTCTGTGCGAATGACGAAGGGCGTACCTTCTAAGAAATGGCGAAAGTGACAGACAGCCAAGTGCTCCACCAGCAATTCTCGATCGAAGGTAGAATAACCCGATTCTGCCTTGGACAGTTTTCTGCTGAAGAAGGCCAATGGGCGGGGCGAGCCGTTTACCACCTGCTCGAGTACTGCACCAATAGCGACGTCGCTGGCATCGATGGAGAGAAGGAGAGGGGCATGTGGGATAGGAAAAGTGAGAGCCGCAGCAGTTGATAGGGCCTTCTTTGCATTGCAGAAGGCTGCATCTTGAAGGGGACCCCACTTCAGGTCCTTCGGCTTGCCCTTGAGGGAGGCGTAGAGGAGAGCAAGAGTGGCGGCAATGGCTGGCAGAAAACGGTGATAATAGTTGATCATGCCCAAGAATTCCTGCAGAGCTTTGACGGTCGAGGGCACGGGGAAGTTCTGAACGGCTGCTACCTTCTCAGGGAGGGGGTGGACACCTTCAGGAGTGATGCGGTGCCCTAAGAACGACACTTCGTTGGCGCCAAAGGTACACTTGTCGTACCGGACTACAAGGCCGTTTTGTTGCAGGCGGTCGAGCACGATGCACAGGTGACGGAGGTGTTCCTCTTCTGAGGAGGAGATCACAAGTATGTCGTCCACATAACATACACAGAAAGGGAGGTCCCCTAAGATGCCATCCATGAGACGTTGAAACGTGGCCCCAGCATTACGAAGGCCAAAACAGGAGTAATTGAAGGTGTATGTACCAAACGGAGTGGTGATGGCAGTCTTGGGGATGTCTTCTGGCTTCATAGGCACCTGATAATACCACTTCAGGAGATCGAGCGTAGAGAAAACCTTTGCTTTGTGCAGGTAGGAGGTCACTTCCTCAATGTTTGGGAGGGGGTAGTGATCCGGTTCTGTTTGCATGTTCAGGCGCCTGTAATCCCCGCACGGTCGGAGGGAGCCGTCTTTCTTCAGAACGATGTGTAAGGGTGACGACCATGGGCTGGAGGCCTTTTGGCAAAGGCCCATTTCCTCCATTTCGGCGAACGTCTGTTTGGCGGCTGCCAATCGTTCCGGTGCCAGACGTCTGAATTTTGCGAAGACTGGGGGTCCCGTCGTCTTGATATGGTGATAAATACCGTGCTTGGCAGGAACCGTGGGCGTTTGGCAAAGTTCTGGACGGAAAACTTCCGGGTACGACGTGAGGAGGTGGGCGTAGGCATCCGTGGGTGCGCTGATGTGGAGAGCGAGGTTAGAAGGGGTGGGTTGAAGAGGTGTCGACAAGTACGAGTCTGCGTTGACCAATCATTTGTGGGCGACATCGACCAGAAGGTGGAAATGAGAGAGGAAATCCACACCGAGAAACTTCCAATTGAATTTACCGTTTCCGAACGATAATGTCAGTTTCTCATAACCGTAGGTGGGTATCGCAGATCTGTTGGCAGCTACCAAGCGGACGTCGGCAGATGTAGACAGACTACGTCGTGTCTTGAAGAGTTTCCTTGGCAAAAAAGAACGACAAGCACCCGTGTCTACCAAAAATCGCACGCCCGTTCCTGCATCCTGTAAAAAGAAAAGATTAGAAACACGGGAGGCCACCGCCACGAGTGATGGCCTACTTACACGTTTTTTGGCCAATGACAATCCTTGGCACATTTCTTCGCAGTTGCCCCGAATCTGAAGTGGTAGTAGCAAAACTGCGGCGGATGGGAGGTAGTAAGTGGCTGTAGAAGTCGTTTGTTGGGGCGCGAGCGATTGGTGGGTGGTGGGCGGCTTTGTCTCTGCTTCGGCACGTCACGGTGTGGGCGTGTATGTCCTACGGCATTCATGTCAGCTTCAGTTGACGTTGAATAGGCATCCTCTTCGTCAGGGGTGGAGGCGTTGATGGAGGTCTTGAAGTGGCTGTCCATAAGGGCGTCGGCTTTGGTCATCAAGTCCTTTATGGGTAAACTATCGACATCGGGTATCGCAGCACGTATAGGTCCGGATAAACGGCTTACCCAAAGGGCACGAAGTAGGTTCACCTCACGAGGAGAGCCGTCTGCGGCAGGTTGAAGGCGAGCGATACTGGTCATTTCCCTGAGGGCAAGCGAAGCCCTTTGGTCCCCCAACGGTTGTTGCGAGAGCTGAAAAAGCTTTGCTACACGGGCGGCTGGCGACGGCGAGTACTGCTGCAGAAGGTATGTTTTGAGGGCGTCATACGCTATTGGTGTGTCTCCTTGTTCACAAAGCCAGTCGGATATTTCCGGGAAGGTGTCCTCGGGTATTGCCGCGAGAACATAATCCGCTTTGGTGGTTGAGCGAGTCACGCCGTTGATGCGAAACTGGACTTCTGCGCGCTGAAACCAAGCAAATGCCTCTCCGCTGGCGAACGGTGAAAGTTTCAATGGGGCGGCCGCAGCACCAACTCCTGTAGTAGAGTCCGTCATAGTACCAACGATGGAGGGGCGAGGGGGGTGGGGGTGGAACTCAGTGGGAGCGAGTCGACTTCCGGGGTCACCAATGTGTCGGTGCCGAGAGAGAGGTTATGACTCAAAGGCTGGATGCAATCAACTGAGTTGTTTATTAAAGAACACTCTCCTTTATATACAAAATCTCAAAGCAACAAGAATTTTCATGTTCAAATATTGACAATGTTACAGAGGAGAAAAGCAGACACGAATTTTCATGTTCGTTTTAGTGCGAGGGAAGAGCGAAGATACAAGCATAATATATACAAAAGGAATTATGTACAATTGTGTGACACACGGTTTGTACAAACATAAGGTGTGTAAAGTCTTCCATGTACAGATAGTCTAATGTAATCAACTTTATGACTTTCGTTGATAAAGTTGATTCCTATCGCCAAGTTGGTCTCTCTCTCTCTCTCTCTCTCTCTCTCTCTCTCTCTCTCTCTCTCTCTCTCTCTCTCTCTCTCTCTCTATTCATATATTTATATGTATATATATATATATATATATATATATATATATATATATATATATATATATATATATATATAAATATATATATACATATATATATATACATATATATATATATATATATATATATACATATATACATATATATACATATATATATATATATATATATATATATATTATGTATATATATATATGTATGTATATATATATATAATATATATGTATATATACATATATAATATTTATATATATATATATATATATATATATATATATACATATATATATATGTATATATATATATATACATATATATATATATATATATATATATATATATATATATATATATATATATATATATAATGTTCGAATTTCTATGGTAATAATAATAATAATAATAATAATAATAATAATAATAATAATAATAATAATAAATATAATAATAATAAAACAAACCATTGAATGTATCTCCTTATTTTGATGTTAACCTTTAGTCTCACTGATCACTTTTTGAAATTTTCCTAAATAATTTTATTTTTCTTCGTTCTATTTCGGAAATCGTTGATGAAACGATTCACTGGTGGTATTTAATGAATTAAATTACTACTCTTGCCTGAGGGTACATTTGGGCATACTATTCTACCTCATTTCTCTTCCTCTTTTTTTTTTTTTGTTAAAGTTTTCATAGTTTATATTGGGAATTTCCATTCAAATGTTACTTTTCCTTGTTTCCTTTCCTCACTGGGCTATTTTCCCTGTTGCCCCCGGCTTATAACATCTTGCTTTTCCAACTAGGGTTGTAGCTTGGCAAGTAATGATAATGATAAAGAGAAATACGTTAATATTTTTGTTCGATAAATACAATGAATTTAAAAGAAATTTTAAAGATCTATGAAATCATACTTTATTCCTTCTTTATTCCATGTTTTGTGCTTAGGCATTATTCCAACAAGGGGTTTTAGAGCCAACAAAGAAAGAGAGAGAGAGAGAGAGAGAGAGAGAGAGAGAGAGAGAGAGAGAGAGAGAGAGAGAGAGTGTGTGTGTGTGTGTAACGCTAACAGACTGGTTTTGCGTTTTTTCTTGAATAGTAGATAGTTTTTATCTTATATATGGTGTGTTTAAGATCCATTGATAGAAGGATACGTGTCTGCAATTAATCAATTCTTTAAAGCAGTCTAGTGATTAGCGTTTCAATCTTAACAGGAAATTTAGCTACTGTTTTATGTATTAATCGACCTACCTTCATTAAAGTTCTCAATTTCATTAACCCTTTAGTCTCAAATATTTTAGAGTGGCTTTTGATTATTTGCCTGAGAAGAATAACGTTTAAATTTGGCAGGGCTCCTGCACACGTACAGTAGGTGTTTCCTTGAAATGAAGAGGCAGATTCACTAACAAAGAATGCTGCAACCCATTTCCTACCAAAAAATGTATCCCATTCTCTGTAACAATTTCTTTACCGACACTTAAGAATTTTGTTTTTTATAATGGGCAACTACATTAGGATAGGTTAAATGAAGATAACCTGAGAGAAATGGCGAATGTTATATTCCTTGGAGGTATAATGCAATGCCCCGAAAGTGGGAGAGTACTCTTTGTCATCTCCACATTGGTCACACTCAGATGACGCACAAGTTTCAGCTGGCTGGCCAACGCCAATCATAATGTGATGACTGTTTGATACCCTTGACAGTAAGCATCTCTTGTCTTAATGCCCGATTTATAGCAGAGAAACAGATAGATATCTGTTTGAGGCTCGGGGTGAGAAAGGCAGCTTCATCATTGCCAAGATTCTTGGACATGGTCTGTCGTAAAGTGCTAGCGGCCTTTTTAGATTTATTTCAGTGAAAGCTATTTAACTATTACAAGATCATATTTACCTTTGGGGTTTTAAATGACTATTCTTTTCTTTAAAACAATAAATGATATCGGCGTCAATGCCCTTCGATGCCAGGATGCCAGAAAGCTTTAAATCAATCAATCAATCAATCACGCATTTTTTTCTGTTCATTATATATAAATATCTGAATATTAAATACGTAAAGAAAGTATGCTGATCTAGATTACGCTGAAGACGCTGTCCTTATTAGCAGAACACTGCAGGACATACAATGCTTGCTTACCAGGATACAAATAATATGACATGAGGATGGGATCACGGTAATTAGAAGGAAGACAGATGAAGTGAAGGGAGTAGGCTATGCATGATGATATATCATTGGTAGCACAAAAGATTGATGAGGTAGAATCATTTAAGTATCTAAGAACTATGATCTCTAATACAGGATCCTCAGAATTTTGGTTTAATGATAGAATTAAAAAAACAATTTCGAAAATGACTAGTTTATGTAAAATTGGAAAATCAAATGTTCTGAATTTACTTATGAAATCAGATTATTTATCAGTTTAGTGAGATTGGTGTTACTAATTGGACATGAGTCATGGTATGACAGTGAAACAATATCCAACAGATTTTGTAGATTTGAGAACAAAATGCCCTCAAAAGGATATGGGGAGTTAAATGGTAAGACAGGATTAGTAATGGAACTATAAGAGATATTACTCAAATGCTATATGTAGATATGATCATGGTGAGTTTAGAAGGAGAATGTTTGGGCCTGCTGTTCGCACTCCCCAAGAGATAAATTAGTTAACCTAACTATCAACTGGGCTCCAGAATGCACTTGAAGAGTTAGAAGACTCAGGCCTAAATGGCTTTGGACTATATAGTGTGAAGTAGGATGTGATTAAAGGAGAAGTATTCATCTCAAACGTCCAGATAGAGACAACTAGCAAAATCTACCCGAGGCCCTACACGAAAATTGGCATAGGAGGAGATGATGATGATGATGATGATGATGATGAGAGTCAGTCTAGACAAATATTTGACAGTTGGTGGAAACTCTAGTTGGTTGCAGCCAGGGCCAGAGAAGTCGTAGGTATAGCAACCTCCAACAGAGTTTTTTGTCCAAGATAATTAATCCAAATAGGGCCAAAAGTGCCTGTTTAATTGGTGGATTGGAAATGTGTGGTTGGTATGAATAGGAAGAACGTATATACGTTATTTATACAGTAAGCAACAGAAAATATAAGAGATCGTAGTCGAAAGCCTGTCTGCTCTCCCGCGCTCACCACCTATTGTTAATTATCTGGTCTGGTTAATAATTACAACAGTCGTTCCAGCTGCACTGAAGACAATTGCCTATTTTGAAAGAATGTGAGGTTTATATATTGATGCAAGAGATGACGGCCAATAGTCATGCAATATCCGGTACTTGTCAACTGCGGAATAGAGGCCTCAGACATGTCCTTCAACTCCTATTTGGTTATGGACTTCCTATGCTAGTTCATACCCACAAATTTTCTTAGTGCGTTAATCCATCGTCTTCTCTTCTTTTTTTTTGCCTTTTTTCAATATCTAGGGTTCCATTCCGTTATTCTCCATGTCCATCTATCAAATGCTATTTCTCTCTCTTACATGTTAGAGAGAGAGAGAGAGAGAGAGAGAGAGAGAGAGAGAGAGAGAGAGAGAGAGAGAAAGAGAGAGAGAGAGAGTTTTATTCTTTATTCTTTGCTCTTTAGCATGAAGTTTTAAAAGTTTGTTTTTAAGTTATATTTAAACATGAAACATTAAACATTAAAGTGTTTACAATAATCATTAAAGCTTGTGGATTAAGACCAAATACTCAATTAAAAGGAAATTCAATTTTTTACATTACTATAACAAGTAATAACAGCACATACTGTATGTTTAATTTAGTTGGGTATGACTAGTTGGCTCCAACGTTCACCCGCCCAGTGACGTACATATTCACAAGTCAAACCGGACGCTAATGGGAATATACGTACGTTAAACGTAAACACAAACATGCGTACGAAAGACTGGCTTTGTAATAGTTGCCGTCAGACGTACGTCTACTCATACGGCCTATGATCTCCCCGACAAAACAATAAACGGGTAATTTGGGCTTTCGGGAGTAAACTGGAGCAAAGTATGTGAACATGTAATCCCAGCAAGAGTATCCCTCTCCTCTTCTCGGACTAGCATGGCGACTGGCTTAACTCACCTATTTTGAAACTTCGTCCCTTGATCGGAGCACTTTTTTATAATATAATGATAAACTGATTATATATAACAATTTTCTATACTTATTACTGAATTGAAATAATATATGCTTTCCCATTGTTATAATATAGAAGACCGCTCTTTCTCTCAAAGTATGTTGTAGTCTCCTACAGTAAAGTCAATAGATTAATGAGGGTACTAATAGTGTACAGGTGGCAGTGGGAGGAGATAGTAGAGAATTTTTGGGGTAGTAATCCAGGCGAAAGATTGACGAAGCTTTTAATCGGACCTGTCTCACAAGATGTGACCTAAAGAATTAGACATCATGTTATTAAATACTTTTAAAATGTAATCTAAGTCTTCCCAAAGTGTAGCTATTTGATTGTTGCTGTTTTTCTAAGAAAATATTTTAATTTTTCATTACTTCTCATTTAGTTTATTTTCTTCCTTATCTCCTTTTCTCACTGGGCAATCTTTCCTTGATAGAGCCCTGGGACTCATAATATCTTGCTTTTCCAAATAAAGATGTAGCTTATGTAAAAATAATAATAATAATAATAATGATCATAATAATAATAATAATAATAATAATAATAATAATAATAATAATAATAATAATAATAATATCCTAACCGTATCTTTTTTTTCATTAGCTTAAGGGTTTAACCTATTTTCTTCATACTATAATTATGATGGGGAGTCATATTACAGAGATTTATATTGAGTAAAAAATAAAGTAAAATGTATCAAATTTGAGCATTTTTAAAGTTAGATTTACCAATTGTACTTGATACCCAGTAATGTACTAAATTTGGTACATGACTTCAAAGAACGGATCCAAAGAGTCCTCTTGATATTAGTAGTCAAGTCCGTAGCGTGTATGTGGCTATTTCTCATTGGACAGGAGGGCTGGTGTACGAGTTTCAAACTACTGCCTCCAGTTTCCGGCTACGTAAAACAAGTTTCAGGCTACGTCCTTTTTGCTCAGGATCTCATTATTTAAAAATATTATTCAATAGCTCTTGATCAGGGTCAACCAAAAATGACTAGGTTACATATTTATACATGTAGGCTATGCTTTCATCTACTGGTATGTGTTATTGATGTCATGTCTTTATCCGTTTGTTGTTTTGATCTTCTTTGCGATTATTATAGTAGTACAGTGATAAAAACACACTCGATACGACCATCATTTTTTTTTCTTAGAACGAACCTCAACATTCTGTGTAAATTTGCATGTTATATAATACTAGTGCACACAAGACAAGCATTCCTTATCTCTTCGAGATAATCACAAAGAGGATGATAGGAACAAGGAGCATTTCTTGTCCTTGGGACGCAAGACAAGGGCCCTTTGTTTTATTATCTGATTATCTTCTATGCTCTAGTAAGCCATTGATCTCTGATGAGTTGGGATGTATACAATAACTCGATCACCGTATCACTTGTCCATGATATCGATATCATGTTTGACTACGTAGTGAACGCCAAGTACCCAAAAGGGGCTTCAGAAGACGAAAAAGTCAATCTTCGAAAACTATGTCTTTGCCTGGTGACGTAGAACTCATCGTCATCCGATACTGATAATCATCGCACCAAGATTCTGGCGACAGTGAAACGGCACGTCGTATGAGTCTTCACGTCAGCATACACAAGACCAGGGTAAATATCGTAGATCATCTTTTATTGCAAAAAAAAGTGGCTCTGATGTCAGTGGTTTTGTCACCGCATGTGACAGATGTCAAAAAGTAGCACCCCTCCACCTTGTCCAAATATAAATAGATATATGTACACTGGTATAAATGTTGAAACATTTAACATTTATTATGGGGGATTTTTGTATCCATTTCTCCAGGCATATCACCGTGTCAAGCTTATACATCTGAAGCATATGAATGGAATCCATTTTAGATTATCAAAAAGAACAAAAAAAAATCTCGAAATTCACTCATACACAAAAATGAAATAAATCTTTATCCCGACGTCATCACAAAAATTTTAAATGATACCGTGTGGCTTCTAACGTTTCATATAATTCACCAATACTTTTTCTACTGCAGCACAGTGGATCGGCCAATGCAAAAAAATCTATCAGTGAGTTAATTTGTGAGTTGATGAATCAGTCAGTGCTAGAGTCCTGATGCAATAAATGCATGATACATGTTTGCTCTGTCATATAAATTGTTTCTTTAATTTAATGGGATGAAGGGGTAACTTGAAAAAAGGGGTGATAGTCTGATACCAGTTTCAAACTACCCTGCCCACCTGGTAACCTTAAACTGGTTTATAGCTAGTGGGGTAGGGTATCTTGAAACTGGAGGTAGCTTGACACCTTTACACCACTCCCAAGACCTACAGAAAGAGTAAGACTTCCCATGCAGCTTAGGAGAGCTTAGCTGACATCACGCAGGTGATTCTTTACCGGCAGTGTCCTTCATCTTCCTACCTAACTTTTGCTATATCACTTCTTTTTCAGACTTTCACGATGATCTATGAGCATGTTTAATATTTTCATTAATTGATAATTGTTGTATACATATCAAAGATGTTAGAAAATAATCAATAAAAAACATAATTTTACCCAAGTATAAAACAAAATGTATGCTTATACTATTCAATTTCATTCAATCTATAATTAACAGTTACTAGTAAACATACAAGAAGAGGAGAATTAAGCACTGCACAACTTACACCTGAATACATTAACCATTTTTTCATCCTACTCAGGTAGTTATCTTCCTCATTGTCATAATAATCACTTTCCACCTTTCCCTTCTCTCCTTTGCCATATTTTCATTTTGGAAACAAATTCTAAAAAAAAAGAACCTTCGACATTTCACAAAACAAGTTTTGACTTTTTTAGGAAGTGATATTACATTTTCAATATCACCTTCTAATTTTATAACTGAGGTTTTACCGGGCGTCAAACATTCCTCTTAATGAAAGATCTTAAAAGATATTTCATCATCTTTAGTTTTTCAATAAACTCTCTGGGATTTATATCATGAAGATTCTTTACTTTTGAAATACCTAATGCTTAAAGATCTAGGGTACTAATCCAGATATCTTTTATGGGTACCACTGGGAAAGGAAATGATGTTGATCAACATTCAATTAAATTAATGAGGCATTTATAGTATCAAACTTTCGACCTTTATGATAGCTCAAGGCCGTGTTTTTACACACTAGAGTTATAATTATTTTATATATATATATATATATATTTTTTTTTGGCAATTAGATTATTTTTTGTATTTGAATTCCAGTTATGAAGAGGTCATTGAACATTGCACAATGAAGATACTATATAGCATGCTGAATACTGCATTAAACTATATCAACTGTTTTCCTATTAACATCTTGAAATAAACCTCGTCCTACCTGATATTGGCAATTTAAGTGTTGGTATTGCTTTAGCTTCCAATAGCTGTAACCTTTTTTGGAAGAGGTATTCGTAGTAACTCATGTTGGAGATTTCTTTTATATGCCGATGCTTCAAAATATAAGCTTCATATCCAGGCATGATCTTCATTAATGTTATTTGCTCTATTGCAGAAGTTAACCTATTTCCTCTTTGTTTCTTCATGTTGGAGAATGAATAAGACATAAGATCTCCATTCCTTTTAAAATTGGAGTTGCATCCGTAAATCACACAATTCTTGGGAATCTGTATAGCTACCCGAAGTTTCTATTATAAGTAAGAGTTTTTGAAATTCTGTATTAAAACTCTGAGACTTTTATTATCGCTCATGCCCACACGATGGAGATGACAACCTGAGCTGCTACAGTTGGCTAAGCAGCTACCTACCCTTCACCAGAGCTACGTTATGCGCGGAATTGGTCGAGTTTTGGTTCAAAGGTGGTCGGATCTACTATATCTGTAGGTCTTAGCCGGTCCAGTGCTGCAGGATAAACCATATGGCCAGTTCTCTGTATGTGTGCCTGGTTAATTTACTGATATTCGGTAGAGTCTTAGCAAAAGGTAACTAACAATCTTTATTATAAGGTAATCATTTATCTAACTCATCTAACTATTACATTGATCATACCTATATCAGTTTAGTTGCTATTCATTTGAGTATATTAACTAATTTTTTGTTTATGCCTTCCCATCATAAAATATGGATATCTTCTATTGCATTTTCCTCTACTAATCTGTGAATGCAAAGTATATCTTTAGGGCTTATTTGGAGTCCTTCTGTCTCCGAGGCCCCTTATTCTTCTGGTAGGTTACCAGAGGTTTAGATAATTTATAGGAGCACTCATGGTCATAGAATTACTCTCCTAGCCAGGATTTAGATGCTGGACAGTATTGTCGTAGCAGTGTAGTGTCGTCAATGCACCTTACGGTTTGAACCATAAGCATTCCTATTGACATTGTGCCGTCCTCTAAGTCACCAGTTGCAGCTAATTTTTAGCCATTTACTATAACTCAGTTCACATCTTCTTTCTTTCACTTCTTGTCAGGTCACTTTCATCTTTTGATATATGATATCCTTAGTTTTTGAATGGCCTCCCAAACACCAACCCCAGGTCATATGGACTCAATTTAATCAATAAAAGTCAAAACGTAGTTTTGAATTATTAAATTAGAAAGGATAGGCAAGCTCTAATAATATCTAATCTAGTTATCTAGTTTCCCTTCATATTTTCAAACAAACACGCTTATATATTTTCGTATTAACGGATCAAAGTTTCTTTGAAAACAAATTAATAGCATATCATAACTGCATTATTTAGCTTAGGAGAAATTCTTAGCATATATTGATATGAAGAAATGTAATGAAATTTTTATATGGTTTATGAATAATTAAATGAGCTGTAAGCATGTGAACGTGATAAAAATGCTCAATGTGTCACAGGAAGGGAAAGGAACTACTCTATTGTCCCTAATATTGTGATGTTTCTTTAAACATTCTTTTTGGTATATATTCTGGTGACATTGACGTAATACAAATACATAGAAGAAATGCATACAATCAATCAAAATATTGAGCTTAAATAGAATCCTTAAGAAAATTTACATGAATAAGTTCAGTACAAACTCTTGAAATATAACTATTTCTTATCATTACTATGCCCTGGTCATCAGTCTTAGTGGTCGTATAAGACTTCATTGAGGTCAAAGGGAAATGTCATTTATTTACACAATGAAAACAATTTTTTTTTTTTGGAAGGATGAAGGAATTTGCCGTAGTACGAGTATGTGAAAAAAAAATGTATATAATAAATGAGAAGAGTTAGCGTGTACTTTTGAAAGCCTTAGGAAAATGAATAAGATTAAGTTTAACATGAAATTAATTCATTCTTTATATATAATTCAACTCGGAACTAACTTACATTAGAGATATTTTTTTTTTCTATTCAGGAAGGAGTACTCAAAAGAAAGTTTACATTTAAACTATTATGCAGAATCGAGGCTATACGCCCTTCACATACCTATGAGGAACTTGCCTTTTGAGTAAGTTAACAAGCATAGACAACTTCTTCCTCTTAAAGACCATCACCAGACTAACAGATAAGAACAACGGCCCATATTTACCCATAAAGGAAACTCCAAGCGTAGAGGTTGCGTATGCAGAAACTCCTGCTAGGTAGGACATTTGCTGCCTGCAAATGAACTCTTCTTGCTACAGGAGGAGACGAATTGTCTAAGATGTTGGCCAAAGGACCCGTAGAGGAAGCCTTGAATTTATTTTTTGGCTTCCTCAGCAACATATTCATAATAGGAAAGTTAACGAGAGAATGGAGATTTATCATAAATTTATCATATTTAAATTTTTTTGCCTCCCAAACAAAGTTAAAAAATGAGGACCTAGGCCATTGTTTTTCAGGCCATCAGGAAAAAAACAGCTTCCTTCTAATCATATACGTAAAGGATGAGTACATTCACGTCCCTATCCAACGTCTTTTAAGGAAGTACTTAAGATTTCTCTTTTGAGAAAGAATTTTCCACTTTAGGTTGCTAGGCTTATGCTCCTCAAGTGCACTTCAGGTCATAACCAGGATCTTGACCATTGTCTCAGCCTTTGAATGGACATTAGGCTTCTTAGATATCTGGGCAACTGGCTTCTGTAAAGTTTTGAGCCTTGTTTATAAAACACAGAATATCCTCCTTAACCTATGCACAGATTTGAGGAATTCAACTAAATCCAGAAAAGACCAGTCTCATCCTCCAACTGATATCTAGGTATAGGTGTCAACTCATCTCAGGCCAGAGTATTTCCTTTTACTGACAGGGTACAAAGATTCAGAAATATGGCAGAAACCTTCTTGGAGGAAATCACTTCTGCCAAAGCCTGAAGAAAACTACAAGTACACGTCACTTTATTGAGGAGGTTAATCCCCTTCGGCGGAATACAACTCATTCAGTCTAGGGGGAATCTGAAGAGCCATTT
Source organism: Palaemon carinicauda (assembly GCF_036898095.1). Taxonomy (NCBI): domain Eukaryota; kingdom Metazoa; phylum Arthropoda; class Malacostraca; order Decapoda; family Palaemonidae; genus Palaemon; species Palaemon carinicauda. The sequence continues at coordinate 47,043,434 of NC_090727.1, forward strand.
TTCTCAAACACCTGATCATACTGCAACACTGCTGTCGGTGACAAATCCCAAATAACGATTGAGAAAGGAAAATCTACCTTCTACTTTCGGATGTTTATGCAAAGGGTGGGATGCTCACCAAGGAAGGGAGCAGTTATTCCAAGTTCTGGTTCTAGAATAATAGGACATTTTTCATATCAGTTACTTAAAACAGTATTATGAGAGCATATAAATGCTCGGAAGAAGAATCACCGAGGAACCCCTATGGTCTCCCTATAAACTTAGATTTCAGCAAGAACCAATCAACTTCTCAGAGGATTTCAAAACTCTTTTCGTGGTGTTGATGAACAAAAACTACACAGTTGTGACTTACATCTAGAAACCTTCTAAGCCAGCTATCTGTGGAGAGGTAAAATTTGGATCAGTCAACCACGCACAACAATTGATTCTGAAAGGTCCTTTGCCTCCCTTCTTATGGGTTTTACCATCACTATATATACTCACCAGTCATCTGAACACCAAACTCTCAATGTATTGGTCTCCACACTCGGATTCAGAGGCAGCAATGGAAAATATCTTCCAGGAACCATGGGATAGACTAGACTTTCACGCTTTCCCACCTCTCTGTCTGTTACATCAGGTCCTGAACAGTTCAAACATCCCTCGAGCTAGGAATAATGCTGGTAGCCCAACAGTGGCCAACAACAGAGTGATAACCAAGCGTGCTGGAACTTCTCACGGAAAACCCAAGACAACTCTCAGAATGGCCTAACCACCTAATGCATCTACTGCACATAACAAAATTCAAAGACATGGTTCTCCTCTTGTCTTTTGATGGTTGGAGGCATTCCAGCACCTCCTTCGAAAGAGAGGCTTGGTGGAACCTACAGCAAAACAACTTTCTGGATACCTCAGGAAGCCTTCCGCAGCAGTATATCAACCAAAGTGGAAACATTCTGTGATTGATTTTCGCCTGTTACATAAGGTCCTGAACAGAGTTCAAACACCCCTAGAGCTAGTAATAATGCTAGTAGCTAAGAAGTGGCCAACAGCAGACTGTCTTGAACTTATCAAGGAAGTGGTACTCAACCTGTTTCTTCATGGCTGGAGACTATCCAGTATCTCCTTCGAAAGAGAGGCTTTGTGGAACCTACAGCGAAACAACTTTCCATATACCTCAAGAAGCCATCAGCAGAAGTATATCAATATAAGTGGAAACATTCTGTGATTGGTGTCATTGGGGAAATATTACTCCACACAAGACCATTATTCCCTCAATTACTGACTATTTAGTGCTTCTGAAGAACGAGTAATCCCTTTCAGTACTTGCAGTGAAAAGCTACTGCTCAATCTCAAGCCATGTTTTCAAACAAAGAAGGGTTCAACTTTTGTCTTTCTGGGAACCTTCTGCTTTAGTGGTAGCTGAAAAATCCGAAGTGGTAGCGTCACTTGGGGATACCCACTTGAGCATATGAT
>NC_090727.1:47049888-47059888 GCF_036898095.1 Palaemon carinicauda
ATCCTTTATTGATAGTTGGTGAAAAACCAATGTGTTAATTTGTTTTGTCATAATCTTTAAAATTGCGAAAAATGCAAACCTAGATCTAGAATCCGAATCCAGTTCCGGATCATCTCCAAAAATTACTGGCGTCGTCCATGGCCAAAGACCTTTTTGATGTGGAAATATCGTCAAGATCTGTCTGTATGTTTTGAAGCAGTTTTTAAATTAGGAAAAAAGCAAATCCTAATCTACAATCGAGATCGGGGTAATAATCATCTCCAAAATTCAATGGCATCTTACATGAACTAAGATCTAAATGTGGTGAAAATGTCGTCAAAATCCGTTTTGTCGATTTGACGTAATCCTTTCCAGAGACATAAAGGAAAATTGGTATATATATAAACCGACTCGAAAACACGTTGTCCTTAGCCGGGATAATGAAGTGGTCAGAGTGGCCCAGCGGTTAGAGTATAAGTCTTTGAGGAAGGTTCCTTACCATAATTACCAAAGTCCTCTCAGCTGAAATTGATACCAATCCTAAATTGGGATGTCCAACTATGGGTTAAATAGTAAATTGAGTAATTATGAATACAAATACAGAAATTATCCCTGAAGACATAAATGGAACTCTTTCAAATGGAATGGCTTTGTCTGGCAGTAAGGTATACAACTCAACGACATACCAACCATATATCTTAAAATCTGAAGAGAACCAAATAAGAGATGAGAGCCGACTTGAGTAAGCTTAAAAAAAGACAGAAAACATATTAAGAACGGGCAAGGTGCAGAAGTGTAGAAGATTGCATCACCATAAAAATTAGAGCAATAGGAAATATACTTGAAGACAAATGAAGATGAATGGATAATGTGCATGGGAAGAAATCCTAATGATGGAGGATAAAAATTTACATATATATAAAGAGAAGAATAAAAAAAAGCTCTTGATGGAGTCTGTAACAGTACCCTTCATGAAATATATTTTTTCTTTACACGATCCTTTATTTTGAATACATTGGGCTCTCTGAAATGAAAGAAATCAGAGGTGTTTTTCATTTATCAAAATTTTCTTGAATGAATGATCATAAATATTGCAATATACAAACAATAAACACCCACAAGCGTACACACACACACACACACAAGATCACTTTCCTAAATGTAATGATTTTAACAATGGTAATATCCAAAGAGAGAGAGAGAGAGAGAGAGAGAGAGAGAGAGAGAGAGAGAGAGATTTTCTAATTAAACAATTATAATAACCCTATTTTTAATATATGGCTATTAAATATCAGCGCTCATTTGTCTTGCTCTCAAAAGTCAGCCCACGATAAATCTTTTACTTGAAATGATTTATATAAGTAGTAGATAACTGATTTAGTGTTGGGGCTATTATAGAATTTACCAGTATATATAATTACTATGATGGAGTATATAACTGACCATGTTGGCTTACAACGAGATTTGAATTGAATTTCTTAGAGCATCTCGACAAAATGTTCTGAACAGTGCATATTGTTTATTCTAAACATTCTAAAAGTCCTATGATAACCTTTTGATATTGGAGAAGTAAATCTGATTTCTCACTGAACACTCGGCTGATCATTATTAAAAGTTAGCATGTAATTATTCAACTGCTTTTTTATTTATGGAAGTTTTTTCATTAAATTTCTAAACATATTATTCAGGATAGGGTGTTAGTTGCAAAATAAGTGTGCATTACCATTTTCTGATTCTTTTAATTTTACGATTTAGCCTAAACATTTAACTTCAGCATCGCTGATGAATGAGGCATACCAAGCCAACTACTGCTATGAATTGAAAAATTAAACTTTGAACGAAGCTGCTTTCAAATTGGTTTGGTTAAGAATGAGGTAAATGGCGTAGTTTGTTTGTGTGGAAGTTGCTAACATGAAGTCTATTATGTTTTGCATAAGACATTTCACGACTAAATAATATTAAAGGAAGCACTTGTAAATGATGGTAGGAAATTACAGTATTATGGCAATCTAGCAATGGCAGTAAATCAGTATAGAAGACCTGGTATCATCAACTTTTAACAGTCAACACCCATTAGAGAAACTGCTCAATTTATAGACAAAAACAAGACATCGTTGGATGATCATAAAGATACACACCTTGAAATGGAATATGCTGATAATTGAAAAAAAAAAAAAAAATAGCTTGGTATGCCTCGTTCTTAAGCTCGCATAAAATTCGAGGAAAGAACACATATGAAAGTGAGGGAGTAGCAGATGACTGAAATGTAGATTACCCTGTTAAAATTTGTGGATTTATCTAAACTTTTATATCATGCAGTCACATTTCCCATAAACCGCAAGTAACTGAATAACTCATTACTGACCTCATACTGTTGAAACCAATCTATTGATTAAAGTACATAATTTCATTCTCATATGTTTATTGCTTGAATACACTATTTGCCAATCCAATGTATTGATGTTGAAGTACAGTGCAAAGTAATTCTCTATAAACCCAGTGTACTAAAAAAAAGAAAAACCTGTATTATGGAGCTCGGATATAAACACCAGTGTGTAATTGATGATTTTTTTTAACTCACTGGTTTCTACACCAGATCAAGGTTGAGTTAGTGGAGACGACACCTAGATATAAGGCAGAAGGAGACTCAAGCGAAGCGATAATATATTACAAAAGTCAAGTAAGAATATCACAAAATTTCCATTTACCCAGACTTACTTAGAGAGAGTGTAAGAGTTCATGGAATCTGATTTCTTTTGTTGGTTCATCTCCATATGACAGCCTTGTTCAAGGAAGCAAATATTTCCCAAACGCTGGAGGACCAGCAATGTCAGAACTGAAAAATTTAGTCATAAAGAATATGTCTTTCATGTTTATTAATAAACTTGATCTATTGTCAAACAGACCAGAGGTGTATACGTAATATTTTTATTATAATTCAGAACTTTTTTTGTAAAAGAGATTAGGATAACTCATTTCATAGTTTAAACACTAAAATGAAAGGAAATCCATCAGATATTCCCTTTTTATTATAAGTTATGCTTTGAATACATTATCTTCAAAAAAGTTCACATAACTTAAAACCTCAGAGAAAATCTGTTATGGCTGTCCTGAAATATTTACGCAATCTAATAGTAAGGGAGTTGTACATTTGAATGAGGATAACTATCTAGAACATGCCTTTTTTTTTTTTTAATCTTCTGTATTTGAAATATTAAAAGATTGGTTTCACTAAGATTGAATTTCTATCTAAATTATTTTAAATGTATCTTTTAAGAAGTTTGAAAGCAACCTCTGGCCTCAGATATCATGTTTATGAAAGTCTCATTGATAAGAAGGATGACATAAAGAGATATGTATAGAAAGACTGTGAGTTCCAATGACTTATGATATTCCTATCACAGAAAGCGTTTTCCTCACAGGTCTGACTTATCAATCTAATCTTATATGGCTAAAATAAATTATCAGAGATAAAAAGATATATGACTAGTTGAGCTTCAAAATTTGCTTTACAGAATGCAATATATAAGGCACAAATAAGAGTGAAAAAAGATAGGCCTGAGTATGCAGTTGAAAGTAAAGTACAGTAAGAAAAGACTAAGCTTATCTGGAATGACAAAACCAATGACAAAAAAACGGTTGAAAGATAAAGTTAATCTTTCAGCAGGCTTAAGCTATTGCAACGGATATTTCACAAGAAGCATAAGGACTGGGGCTAACTTACCTTGATGATATAACACAGACTAGATCCATTATGCCTTATTATATGAATGCACCTGGTCAGGATTTTCAACCTCATATAAAGTACCTAAACTGTACAGATTTGTCCAATTCAGTTGAGATCCATCAGAGACTCTTCTATATCTAAAAAGGAAACTCTTCATTGATTATCTTCAGTTAAATCTTTTAATAGTGATGATCTTCCCGCAGGAAGTTTTACCTCTTTTAAAGAATCAACAGCTAAACCAACATTGTACCAGTCAAACATGTGTTCCAACAGAACAGATGATTGTAAGAATACATCTATTCTGGAACAAACCATAGTACTACAACTAAGACGGAATCAGTTGCTTGTAAGATTACTTTGCTAAAGGGTTGTTTCAACCACCTAACCTATCATAGTTTACTGATGACTACATAATACTCACATAATTTACAAATGCTTTTAATACAAGGGTAATGGCCAACATATCAAATAATACAGAAAGATGGGATTACTTACATAATTATGTTGAAGTAAATCCTATATGTTGGAGGAAAGCCTCTACTGTCATGGAATGCCCTGGAAGATACACAAAATTTAGAACTAAAGTACAATATTAACATGTAGAACCACACAAAGTGGGAACAGCATAACACCGGTAGGACGGAGATCAAGATGGATAACATTAAAATATGAAAGGAGTTTTCTTGTTGGCATTTCAGGTTTATATGTGAAGTTCCCTATAATCGATGTTGTATAACATACTTCCCAGAAGAAGGATTTTACTCCTGATCTGCTATGTTAATCTTAACTAAATAGGGCCAGGTAAGATTTGAGGAATTTGAGAATTTTTTGGAAAACAATATCAAGGAATTAGCAAACAATCCTGCTTTTTAGCAGGTAATCAATGAAAGCTAACAACTGCAAAGCAAAACTAGGCTAGCCTTTCTAGTCCTCACGGAAGAAGGGAGAAATTTCTTTGTTAAAGCCTCAATGTCAGAGGGTCATACCAAGCAAACAAATTCACAAAACTATAAAAAGAATCTAGTTTTATAAGACATTTTTTTTTAGCTATAATTATACTAAAATGAGATCTAGCAAAGGAAAAACTGTGGTAAATGTAATAAGAGGAATCCAGCTTGTTTGGTTGGTGAAGATTTAAAGCCAGTAAAGAAGAAAACAAATTATACTGTAGATAAGCATCGAGGCAATTATAAACTTTCATATAGTGCTTGATCTACAGCTGAAACTTACACTACTAAAACCTTACCAACCTTATTACCAGACAGATACAATACCAAGCAAATAGTAACTCCTACTTCTATAAAATGCACTCACTAGCAGTTTTATAAGTGAAGAGGTGAAGAAACCACTGAATATGAACGCAACAAAAAACCCCACTAATCTTTCCTAAGGTTGTATGGTGCGAACTAAAACCAGTCAATCATCATCTACGATATAGCACACATGAATTAAAACAACCTTTTATGTCTGACAATGACATGTGAAGAGGGAAAAATTTCAGTTTCATAAAAAGTATATTTTGTTACCTTTACTTTATCCGAGAAAGCTGGCCAGTGATTTTCTATGTTATAATACCTCTCTGGATATTATGATACTTACTAGCAGATGTTATCTTGTATCTCTTCAGCCAGTCAGGGACATACCAGCTGGGAATAAGTTATCATTTGCAGGGCTTCCCAAACATATTTGGATACTCAATAGATCGGTGCAAGTAAGGCTTCATGACTAGGAAAAAAATGCAATAGTAGATCACTTAATGTATTGATCCTAGTTAGATCATTTTAATAACCCAAGCTCCAGTCATCAAGATGTTAGAAATGGGCTTCAGTCAGAGAGATATAGGAAGCAGTAGAACAGAAAAAGTATTAACAAAAAGAACAAGGTTCTTGTCTATGGTGGTTGTTACAACATATCATAGTTATTATCATTATTATTATTATTATTATTATTATTATTATTAGTAGTAGTAGTAGTAGTAGTAGTAGTAGTAGTAGTAGTAGTAGTAGTAGTAGTAGTGTTAATATTATAAGCTAAGCTACAATCCAAGCTGGAAAAGCAAGATGCTATAACCCCAAAGGCCTTAACCGGGAAAAATAGCCCACTGAAGAAGAGTAATAAGGAATTATATAACCTATATAAGAAATAATGAATAATTGAAATAGAATGTTTTTAAAACTTTAAAAATATTAAAACAAATATTTCATATAAACACTATAAAAAGACTTATGTCAGGCTTTTCAACATAAAAACATTAGCTGCAACTTTGAACTTTTCTAGTTCTACTGACTCAGCTACACAATTCGGGAGATCATCCCCTAGCCTGGTCACAGCTGAAATAAAACTTCTAGTATTGTATAGTATTGAGCGTCATGATGGAGAAGGCCTGACTATGAGAATTAACTGCATGCCTTTTATTACGAACAGATTGGAAATGTCGGTGTGGACCTGAATGTAAAAGATTGTCAGAATTATAAAAGATCTTATGCAACATGCATAATGAACTAATTGAACGACGGTGCCAGAGATTATTATATGGATGAAGAATAAGAAAATTAAGAAACCATAAGTTTCTGTCCAACAAATTCAGATGAAAAGCAGCATCTTAAGCCCAGGCAGGAGAACAATATTCTAAATAATGTTAAATGAAAGTATTCAAACACTTCTTCAGAATAGATAAATCATAAAAAGTCTTCAAACACTTTCCCAATAAGCGACCTTTTTTTTTTTTTGTGTGTGTGTACGTTTCAGGAAGACATAGACCTAATGTATTTCTCAAAAGTTGATTTGTTGTTGAGATTCACACCTAAAATTTGAAGAGTCACACAAAGTCAAAAAAACATTATCAATGCTAATATCCGGATGTTGAGGAGTCAGTGTCCTTGACCTACTTACAATCATACTTTGACTTGTGTTAGGATTCAACTTCATACTCCATAATTTGCACCATGCACTAATTTTAGCTAAATCTCTATTAAAGGATTCTACAACCCCAAATATACATATTCAGGATAGGGAATTGATGCAAAGAGAGTAGCATCATCTTTATATGCAACAAGTTTGTTATCTAGGCAAAACCCCATGTCATTTGTATGTAGTATGAAAAGTATTGGGCCAAGAACACTACCATGAGGAACACCAGATATCATATTCCTATGCTCACTATGGAAACCATTAACAACTCTTTGCGATCTATTTCTTAAAAATTCAATAATGATGCTAAGAAACGACCGACCCACTCCCAACTGTTTGAGTTTGAAAACAAGGTCCTCATGATCAACACGGTCAAAGGCAGCACTAATATCAAGACTAATAATACAAACTTTTTTACCACAATCAAGGAATTTCTGAACGCCATTGGAGATTTTAAGAAGGGCATCACATGTTCCATGGCATTTACGAAATCCAAATTGCAAACTAGGGAACAGATAATACCTTCAGGAAACCTTATAAGACGTTTTGCTTAAGGACGTTAAAAGACTTTAGATACTATGGGAGTTATGGGAATTGGGCGGTAATCAGTTGGAGTTGAACTACCACAAACAAATTTACATAGTGGAGTAACATTATCAATTCTTCAACAAGTGCTAAAAGCTCCACTTCTTGCTAACTTGCGCAAAATAACAGATATCTTTGGAGCTAAGAAATCTGCAGTGTTTATATAAAAAAAAGGGAAAATACCAATTGGGTCTACACCTCCATAAGCATCAAAGTCCATCAACAGAGCTCTAATTTCATGACATCAAAAAGCTAAATCATTTACGTTAGCTTCAGAAAAACAGGAATGATGAAGTTCGAGTTTCTCATTACTCTGCTTACTGTCAAACACAGCTACCAAAAGGGTTCTCTTTTCGTTTGGACATTGAGTGGCAGAGCCATTCAGTTTAAATAAAGGAGGAACTGTTGCATCGCCACTAAAGAGTACAGATTAAAGGCTATTCCACTACTTTTGCTCCTATATTGTACCAGAAAGGGTTACTTTTATTGTTAAATTTTATTCATTTTCAGTTGAAACATAAATTATCTGAGCAAAAGCTCTTTGCTGAGTATATTTATTCCAGGTCAAGTCTGATCTTTTACCCTTCGAAAGATGATAAGCCTCTTGCTTCTCCAAATAAGCACGTCTACAATCATCATTGAACCATGGTTTGTCCTTTATTCGGTACCTTACCACACGAGAAGGGATACGCCTATCAATTATGTTGCCTAGGTTCTCATTAAAAGGTACAACAGGATTAACCCTACTATACAATTGTGATCATTTCAAACCCAGAAGATCCAATCCAGTCTGCCTGAGATTTCATATAAATCTTACATGACTATGATACATAAGGGACAGGCTGCCCAGTCTTCACTACTAATGAAATCAAGGCACGAGTAGATGTCCCAACTGGAAAACCAACCTTAACTGTTATATCGCCATGAATGTTAGTGTAAAGGAGGTCCAAGCAGTTACCATTACCGGACCTGAGAGTAACTTCAATTATGATTTGCTCACAGCTTGATTCAGAGGCTAAGTCTAAAGCTCTTATGCCATGGTGATCGGTAGGAGAAACAGAATTTAACCACTCCCTATGGTGAGTTTAAAATTACACACAAATACAAAAGAGGCCTTTCTATCATCTTCTTGTATCCTAGCCATATTGGAAAGAAGACAATCGAAGATAGAATCATCCATAAATGGATTGTAGTGGATTGAACACAAATAGAAGTAGTTTTGCCAGCCATAAACATTTCTTACCTGAATCTCATGACATACACTCTCATAGCAGGGTACTCAGTCCTGATATACACCGCCATTCACCTGGTCCTAGGGATGTTATGGCATTTCAACTTTATTGGCTTCTTAAAACCAGTTATAAGGAGCTCATATGAGTGCCTCATATTACAAATAAAAGTTTCTGAGCACAAAAGAATATCATACTGTCTGGACGCAACTGAAAGGTCTTGAATATTTGTATGAAGACCATAAATATTCCAATACAGTAGAGTATATTGACGAAATCTGGGACGTTTTAGTCCCCTGATTTCGCTTGATGTCTCCAGACAGAAGAAGAATAAATTGGGATAAAAAAACTATATTAATCTTAACAGCTAAATTAACAAGAATGATAACAAAAACAATCTGCTTTAAGCAAATATTGATAAAGTGATTGATCAAACAAAAAGACTATAAACAAAAAGAGTTGGAAAAACTGGTCAACTTAGAGACAAGGCTAAATACCCTTCAACATAGCAACTTAAACGGAAAGGAGGACAGTCAGGATGGTTTTGAGAGGAAGAAAAAGAATAGGATAAGGAAAAGAAAAACCTCTTGATAAACAACCAGGCATCCATGGCCCTAAAAAAAAGAAACATAGGAAGTAAAATATTTAATAAAAATAAAATAGAATAGTGAGCCTGATTGTACTCTCAAGCAAGAGAACTCCAACCCAAGAAAGTGGAAGACCATGGCAGAGTGGCTTGGTCACTACCCAAGACTTGATTTTGAAGTGTCACTCTCCTAAAAGACCTGCTTACCATAGCAAAAGAGTTACTGCTACCCTTACCAAGCGGAAAGTAGCCACTGGACAATTACAGTACAAAAGTTAGCCCCTTGATCGAAGAGGATGTGTTTGGTAATTTCAGTTTTATCAGGTGTATGAGGAGTGACGAGAATGTGTAAAGAATAGTCCAGTATATTTGTAGGCAAAGAAAAATGAGCCATAATCAGAGAGAGGGATCCAATTTATTACTGTCCAGCAGTCAACGAATCCAATAACTCTCTGGCGGTAGTATCTCAATGGGTTGCTGGTGCACTAGCCAAACTACAGCCTATAAAATGGTTATTTTGAAATTCTCTTGCTATTAAGGTTCAATGATCAATGAAATGATATCAGCATACTCTAAGGTATTCAGATACCAGATTGCCCAAAGAATAAATGAAAAAAAAAGATAATAAAACCTTTTTGGAAAATGTCATTGAGATGAGAAGCTACAATATCTTCTCTTTCTTCTTCTTCTTCCTCTTCTTTTTGATTTCACTAAACAATACACCAACTAAAATTGTTGATAACTGTAAAAACTTGATCGCATAGCAACTCTTACACAAGGAGATGAACATACATTTATATATACATATATTCTATCACATACGTGGAGCAGTGTACACACACACACAGAAACACACACACACACACACACACACATATATATATATATATATATATATATATATATATATATGTATATATATATATATATATATATATATATATATATATATATGTATATATATATCTATATATATATATATAT
>NC_090727.1:47062388-47069888 GCF_036898095.1 Palaemon carinicauda
ATATATACAATGATCATATTATGATAAATATAAAGACGACTAGACTTTAATCATTCTAGTGAACAGGCTGGCTTTAGAAGTTGGTATTCGACTACCGATTATAACTCTGTAATTAAATACCTGATGGGCAATTGAACAAGATATGTCCAACCACTATCTCTGGCATTTATAGACTATGATAAAGCTTAAGATTCTGTCGAAATCTCAGCAGTAACGAAAGTCCTTCAACAAATCAAGGAATAGAAAAATCTTATGCTAGAACACTTAACGATATTTATTAAGTATATGAATCCTAATACTACATAATGTAGTGATAAAGTCCTGATTGAGAAAGGAGTTAGACAGGAAGATCTCGCCCATCGTAAATCATTCTCAACATCATTAGAAGAAGTTTCCTAGAATTTAGAATGGGAAAATGTTGGAAATAACTATTTATGGTGAATACCCCAACATCATAAGATTATCACATGACATAGTAGTGTTTATTGAAACATTGGAAGAATTGCCAAAGATGATAGATTTGAATAAAGCAGAAAAATTGGACTTCAAATTAACACGGGTAAAACTAGAATGGAAGCAAATGTTTGTTTGGTGAGCAATTAGCAACATGGATTCTTCAAGAAGAGAGGTAAAAAAAAAAAAAAAAGAATCTCATTAGTATGGTTAGTCCATATAAGACTTTCAACGTAGACTTTTAGAGTATACGTCTAATCTTATCAGATAAATGGAGAAAGCTAAAATGCTAAGAAGATGACGGACATAAACATCTGGGGATCATTTTAGGAGAAAAATAAAGAGAGGTTTTATGCTCCTAGCTCTTCCTTATTTATATAAAAAACAATTCTCTTCTTTCGATTTAAACTCTATATGAACGATATAAAATTCCCTCATTTTTATCCAACAATAATTAGTTGGGTATCATAAAAGGTTTATTACTTATATTTATGTTGATTAAATTCCCCGAGACCTAAACATTGCTACTTGTAAGAAATGGAAGGATTATTTCGGAGCGATCATTCTAGATACAAGATACTCCCAAGACAGAGATGAGGTAACAGCTTTATTTAACAGCGATTCAAAACTTTTACACAATATTGAATTTGGGCTCATATCACTTGGGGAAAGATTCCCTTGAAGAAGGGGTGAGGCATAGTTCCATGCAAATGATTTTATTTTTACTTTTGTTTTTGAAAATATACATGAGTAGAGAGAGAGAGAGAGAGAGAGAGAGAGAGAGAGAGAGAGAGAGAGAGAGAGAGAGAGAGAGACCTAAAATGATGTCCAATGTTAGATTTTAAATAAATTTCTAAGGAAACTAAACGCACACAAACAATCATTTGTCCAACTTCACATTTTTTTTTCAAAGGTCAATTAGATAAAACTATTCAGATCATCACATGTTTATATAGCAGAGTAACAAATCTCTCTCTCTCTCTCTCTCTCTCTCTCTCTCTCTCTCTCTCTCTCTCTCTCCCAGAATATATATCATGTGAAATATACTTATATGTGAAAAAACCCCTTGTGGCTCTTTTTGAAAATCATACGCGCATATATATATATATATATATATATATATGTGTATGTATATATATATATATATATATATTTATATATATATATATGTATATATATATATATATATATATATATATACATATATGTAGATATATATATATATATATATATATATATATATATATATATATATATATATATATATACATATATGTGTGTATGTATATATATATGCGTAAAAATATATATATATATATATATATATATATATATATATATATATATATATATATATATATATATATAATCATCACCATGAACTTAATCAATATCATCCATTACTAGTCTACTGCAGAACAAAACCCTTTGACAAGTCCATACACACTTGTCTGTTTATTGTCTCTCAATGCCGACCTATTCCTGCAAATTTTATTAGCCCCAGAATCCATTGTCTTCTCTTCCTACCCTCGCTTTATATTGTAAGACCTGATATTGCAAAGATGAATCGTAAGTTTACTTCTGATACACACAAATGGTGACATTTATATTTGCAATTATTGTTTTCAACTTCGTTTAGTAAAAAAGTTAAAAAAAAAATAAGAACTTCAAAAGTGTAACTAATTTTTTAATGCACAATAATTATATACAAATGTAATTAATTCAGAGTTACTTAGGTCACTAGATCTACTAAAAGAGGAAACCGGTTAATATCAAACAATAAATCTTTTCCTTCGATGACCTTCCAACCAAGACATCCTTGACAACACCATCTTCATCCAGAGGTTTTTTTTTTTTTTCAGTAATCAATTAAATGTGACTTTTCTCTTACAGTCGAAGACTTTCTTTGACAAATACACTTATAAATTTGTTCTCTCCATCTCAAAAGTTACATCATTCAAGAAACTTCTTTCATGTCATTCTTACCTGTTGGAGCCTTTAGGCTTATGCCATCCTGCTTTTCAAACTAGGGTTATACATCAGCTAATAATGATAACAATAATATCAATAATATCTACTACCACCACCACTGCTACTACTACTACTACTACTACTACTACTAATAATAATAATAATAATAATAATAATAATACCTCTACTACTACTACCACTACTACTAATAGTAATAATAATGATAATAATAATGATAATAATAATAATACTACTACTACTACTACTACTACTACTAATAATAATAATAATAATAATAATAATAATAATAATAATAACAACAACAGGATATTAAAAACATTATAATTTTTTTTTCTCTTCATCATAAACTTTCACTTTTGGGTCTTTAAAACCTATCTATGGGAATAGTAGGAGAGGTAATCAAATCATTAATGATACCTATTTTTTTCTTTTTAATTATAATGGTATTGTTAGTAGACCGAGTTGTAATATTGTTGTTCATAATTTTTTTTTTCTCCTTAGAGTTATGGAGAATAATTTTATCATAAAGTTAAAAATAGTATTAAACTTCATGAAAAAGTAAAAATTGAACAATATATTCCAATTCCAAGACACCAATTGAATTCGTGAAAGACAAGTAGGAGTAATAATTTGTAGCACAACTGCAGGAGCTTGCACCTGCCCAATCAGAATAAGACCATTGACACCGTGACCTCAACCAACCATACGAACGAGGCATGTAACGTCACGACGTTGAAGTCGTTATAGACATTTCATTCTGTAAATGAAATAATTACAATCACATTTTTATCTCACTTTTACAGAGAAAATGTCAACAGACCTAAATTACACTTATATTACGACTTACAAAAAACAATAATACGTATATTACAACAAAACCAATCAAAACAGAAATAACAAATTTGAATTTGACTTGACCAGTAAATTACAAATGGAATTGATCAATCAATCCAGTTACTTACTCCAAGTTATTTAGTTGGAGGGCGCAGTCTTATTCTAAATTATTAATAGCGATCTTGAAAAGAGAACCACCCAGCTCCAGGCCTCAAGATCAAGTGTAAAACAACGATTCTCTGCCCAGATTTTCGTTTGTTAAAGAATTCGTCCAGTACCTAGTTTGGCAACTAAACTACCTCGAATTTTATAATTGGCTAGTTCAATAACGGAAATAGAGGACGCGATTCGTGTCTGTTTACATAATTGGCTAATCTTCGGAAGCAATGAAGTTTGAAGAGATACAATTAATTCTACTTAAGGGAGCAGAAGCTGAAAAGATTGGTATAGGATCTTGCATAGCAGTGGTGTTCAGGGATGTCTTCTGTTTGGTGTCACTTTATTCTTCTATTATAATCAAAACCTATGATCTAGACAAATGAATATAAACCACCTGACTCTTCAAAGGATCGCAAAGAAATATTTACTAAGTTAAGCGACGGTAAATGTATAAACAGCGATGCCACTTCAAAGTCTTTCAGCTGATAGAGCAAAGCAGAAAATTTCTAGCTATGTTCAGAGATTATGAAATATATATTTCAAATGCTACATTATGCAACATTATGCAACATTTGGCAAAAAAAATGTGTGTTTGTGAATAGTTCTTTGATAAGTGAATGAATGTTTCAGGTTACACTATTTTGGAACATTTAGAGAATAGGGAATTACTGAAGAGAATTGAAACAAGGTATTCATTCCATAAGTGAAAAGACCTCCATGAATATTGTATATAGGTTTTTTACTTAGTGGTAAATTTCAATGATAAACTTCTCATTTTATAAAAAAGGAAAAAACAAATATTTTTTTCTGAACTTTAAAAATATATGCTAAATATTGTCCAGAAAATATGAAAGATAGGATCTGTTGTATGCTAAACAGTTTCTCTTTTTTTAAGTATCTTACGTAAATAACGAATGAAAATAATCGGAAATAATAGTTTATGATCACGGAAAATAATATCGTTAAAATTTAAAAGATATTATTCTATCATTGAAGCTCTTTATTCTGAGAAACAAAATGCTTCGGTTTGACTTCATTTAACATGAAAGGATTGTTCATTCGAATGGCACTTTCAAAACATGCCAACTGGATTATTATAATTTAATAAAACCATCTGAAGTTAGAGAAGTAATTTTTTTTTTCATACATACGTCGAGATTTTTATTCCACTCTCGAAAACTAATAATGATTTTTATGAAAATCTAAATAAATTCTCTTTCTTTCAGTCTAAATAAGATATGATATGATGCAATAGTTATTTATAAGTCAGCTATTACCTACCTCGGCGTACATTTTCATTTCCTTCGGAATAAAGAAGCTAGACTACTGAAATATCAGTTTTGTCTAACTGAATATATTTTTTGTTTCCCTCTAAAGTTGTATTGCAATTGTAACAGGCTTAGATGGCAAAAATACTCACATAAAAAAAGCCTACCCATAATCTCTATTCTACTTTCCTGACTTAGTAACGAAGGTAAGAATATATATATATACAATACACACACACACACACACACATATATATATATATATATATATATATATATATATATATATATATATATATATATATATATATATATATATATATATATATATATATATATATGTGCGTGTGTGTGTGTGGGTGTGTACTATATATATATATATATATATATATATATATATATATATATATATATATATATATATTGAAAGGCCAGGTCGAAACCAACCATGCCACGAGAGGCCATAAAAGATATCGGAACCTGACCCTACCTAGCTGTCCGAGGATTTACCTGGCGAGACATCAGTCTCTTACCAGCGAGTTTTACCTGATATCCCGGCCCACCACGTGACACAATTGGTAGTAATTCATTCAAATTACCCCTAATGAGTCAATATGGATAAATATTGACTCATTAGGGGTAATTTGAATGAATTACTACCAATTGTGTCACGTGGTGGGCCGGGATATCAGGTAAAACTCGCTGGTAAGAGACTGATGTCTCGCCAGGTAAATCCTCGGACAGCTAGGTAGGGTCAGGTTCCGATATCTTTTATGGCCTCTCGTGGCATGGTTGGTTTCGACCTGGCCTTTCAGTAGAAGGGGCTAGCGTTCGATCCCAAGTATGAGGTAGAAATTTATTTCTATTTGAACACGATGTTGTGTTGATATTTATCCATATATATATATATATATATATATATATATATATATATATATATATATATATAATTCTTTTTTTTCTTGGATAAGCCTATACTGCGTTGACTTTGAAATAGGAAAATAGCTTCGATATCGAGATGAAACCATCTGCTATCTCCATTATATTATTGTATTTTCATTGATATTATGGAAAGTTTTATTTTTACTTAAAAATTTAATCAACCCATCAAAAGAAATGTAGCTTGTTGGTGTGTTTGTATTTGGCATTTGATTAATGATGAATTTTACCCATTTAGACGTGGTTTTCATTTCCAAATAATCCATATATCTTAATACCTTAATGTCTGGATTCTCTTTTATACCACGGATCAGAGACCCAAAGGGGAATCAACCTAAGGACAATAGCTTCTGGTCAGCCGGAGAATCAAACTTTGGTCCAGGAAACTGGTATGACAGTGACATAGCACTTAACCACGAAGAGAGATATAAATTGAAGACAATTCTCCTGCAATTATACCTGTAGAATTCAAGATAATTTTTCTTAAAATTTAAACCAACCCATCTCCACCATCGTTATTATAAATCAAATACCAAGTACAAACAAGGTCAGAAACGAAAAAAAATGTAATGCAAATTAAAATCAGGTAAGAAAATTACAAGAAACATAATATTGGGCAATTCCCTGGTGAAGATTGAGGTTGTACTATCACAATCCTTTTTATCTTCGACAACTACGTTGAAGCGAACGATAGGTTTTGATAGGGAGTATGTTTGTATGTCTGTCTGTGCGTTTGTGGATCATGTGAGTCTAAAAATTTTGCCCAAATCTCAGGATATATGGTGGGATTGATAAGATTTGGCGAGTGAATGGGCCAGAAGTCAAGGCCAGGGTCATGAAAAGGTGGAAAATTAATCACGAAGCTCAAAAACTATTCCACATAATCTAATGAAATGTATTGGAATGATTGGCCATGAACAAAGAACGATATGATTAGACTTTGCGAGTGAAAAAGTTACATATCAGAGGCCAGGTCATGAAAAGGCGAAACATATCTTTCTGCTATATCGTTGCCAATTCTTATCTGATTTGCATGAAACTTTTGCAAAGATGTTAGCGATTGGAGGTCAGAGGTCCATTGGGTTATTAACTACCAGAAAGTTCCTGAAAAACAAAATGGAGGTTTTTAGACAATTTTGTTTGTTCTTGTTATGTTAGGGATGAATATGAATGGAACTTTTTATTATTGACATTTCGAATAATCTAATAATAACAAAATATACAATTGCTAAATCATACTTATATTTCTTTGCATAATTAAGCAATTATCTTTATATTAAAAGCTCATAATATCATATACTGTTGTAATAACCAACACAATCACTCGAATCTATCATACTCCAAATTTATTGATCTTGAAAGAGATATAAGGCAATCAATCAAGTGTCTCAGTTCTTCAAGGAATAATCAATCCTTCGATGGCATACCATCATTACAGACTTCCAAATGGAAGGCGTCTCCCTGCTGTGACCGTGTACCTGCCACACAATCGTCTCCTCAGTAACATCATAGTTATAGGGATGAAATGGCGTTGGGGGAGTCACCTACAAAGGAAACGGTTCGATCTTCTCTCTGAAAGTATAGGTTTACTAGAAAATGCCCTTATTGATAATGGAATGCTTGAAGGAAAGAATACAATATTTTTTTCTATCTTTTCCTTATGGCATGGATGAAAAGCTTTCAAAGGTTATGTTCCTATTTAAGTGGCCATTATGAAAAAAAATCATTAAAAAAAATACTTAAAAATAAAATATTCATTCCATTTGACGTCTATATCAGGTCTATAAAGGTAATAATCCCAGGTCTTAATATCAATTATGAAGGGAGGAGAAAGAATTAAAGAAAAACGTGGGTT
>NC_090727.1:47074888-47137388 GCF_036898095.1 Palaemon carinicauda
GATGTGAGACATAGGGTGAAGAAAAAAGAAAAACTCTTGTAATTAGAATAGCACCTAGCCATAAAGCAGAAATTAAAGAGCAGATGCATTTAAGAAGGAACACTTATGTAAACAGAAGTGAGGTAAAAGGCAGAAAGCAGATGAATATATAAGTATGACTTGAAGCTGAAGTAAAACATCAGATGAATTTAAGAAGGAACACTAATGTAAGCAGATTGGAAGCTAGACGTGAAGAAGAAGCCGAGAAAGATGAATTTAGGAAGGAAAACTAAAGAAAAAAAAATGGATACTAAACATGATGCACAAGATGAAGACCAAAGAAATAATCACCTTGAAAATAATCAACAAAGAATAACAGATATAAGAAATCAGGAATCAAGAAATCAAAGAATGACTCAACTTTAGGATAACTAACAATAAATGATTGTCCTTCGAAACCTAGAAACATCAAAAGGAGCTGAGAATCAATATATTGACAGAGACATGCATGTAGAAGTAAGAGCATGTCCTTTTATATGATGTTCAAAGACATCTTGGTGCCTTCACTTACAATCCAAGATACCCCTATGAACCAGAAGTCAGGGTACAAATTGGCTTCATATCACACCTGTGTAATGACTGCGACACTCAGAAATGGAAGAATGAACCTCCTGGACTGTGTTACAGTGGAGGGAGAATTAGACTGCCTTCATTAGTGGAATCACCTGAATATCTGAAAAACTCCCACCATTCATAACATATCCTCAAAATCATTCTACTCTGCAATAATCCAGATGAGTTCATTTGGAGAAATATTTATGATTGACGGGAGGTTTATGCCCACATTCAAATCGAATAGCCAATATACCCTAGCAAAGTCTGGTAACCCTGCTAGTATATATATAAATATATATATATATATATATATATATATATATATATATATATATATATATATATATATATATATATATATATATATATATATATATATATATATGTATATATCCATATCCATCCATATACCAAGGCACTTCCCCCAATTTTGGGGGGTAGCCGACATCAACAATGAAACAAAACAAAAGGGGGACTACTCTCTACGTTCCTCCAGCCTAACCAGGGACTCAGCCGAGTTCAGCTGGTACTGCTATGATGCCACAGCCCAACCTCCCACAATTCCACCACAGATGAAGCTTCATAATGCGGAATCCCCTACTGCTGCTACCTCCACGGTCATCTAAGGCACCGGAGGAAGCAACAGGGCGTACCGGAACTGCTTCACAATTGCTCGCCATTCATTCCTATTTCTAGCACACTCTCTTGCCTCTCTCACATCTATCCTCCTATCACCCAGAGCTTTCTTCACACCATCCATCCACCCAAACCTTAGCTTTCCTCTTGTACTTCTCCCATCAACTCTTGCATTCATCACCTTCTTTAGCAGACAGCCCTTTTCCATTCTCTCAACATGGCCAAACCACCTCAACACATTCATATCCACTCTAGCCGCTAACTCATTTCTTACACCCGTTCTCACCCTCACCACTTCGTTCCTAACCCTATCTACTCGAGATACACCAGCCATACTCCTTAGACACTTCATCTCAAACACATTCAATTTCTGTCTCTCCATCACTTTCATTCCCCACGACTCCGATCCATACATCACAGTTGGTACAATCACTTTCTCATATAGAACTCTCTTTACATTCATGCCCAACCCTCTATTTTTTACTACTCCCTTAACTGCCCCCAACACTTTGCATCCTTCATTCACTCTCTGACGTACATCTGCTTCCACTCCACCATTTGCTGCAACAACAGACCCCAAGTACTTAAACTGATCCACCTCCTCAAGTAACTCTCCATTCAACATGACATTCAACCTTGCACCACCTTCCCTTCTCGTACATCTCAGAACCTTTCTCTTACCCACATTAACTCTCAACTTCCTTCGCTCACACACCCTTCCAAATTCTGTCACTAGTCTGTCAAGCTTCTCTTCTGTGTCTGCTACCAGTACAGTATCATCCGCAAACAACAACTGATTTACCTCCCATTCATGATAATTTTCGTCTACCAGTTTTAATGCTCGTCCAAGCACTCGAGCATTCACCTCTCTCACCACTCCATCAACATACAAGTTAAACAACCATGGCGACATCACACATCCCTATCTCAGCCCCACTCTCACCGGAAACCAATCGCTCACTTCATTTCCTATTCTAACACATGCTTTACTACCTTTGTAGAAACTTTTCACTGCTTGCAACAACCTTCCACCAACTCCATATAACCTCATCACATTCCACATTGCTTCCCTATCAACTCTATCATATGCTTTCTCCAGATCCATAAATGCAACATACACCTCCTTACCTTTTGCTAAATATTTCTCGCATATCTGCCTAACTGTAAAAATCTGATTCATACAACCCCTACCTCTTCTAAAACCACCCTGTACCTCCAAGATTGCATTCTCTGTTTTATCCTTAATCCTATTAATCATTACTCTACCATACACTTTTCCAACTACACTCAACAACCTAATACCTCTTGAATTACAACACTCATGCACATCTCCCTTACCCTTATATAGTGGCAAAATACATGCACAAACCCAATCTACTGGTACCATTGACAACACAAAACACATATTAAACAATCTCACCAACCATTCAAGTACAGTCACACCCCCTTCCTTCAACATTTCAGCTTTCACACCATCCATACCAGATGCTTTTCCTACTCTCGTTTCATCTAGTGCTCTCCTCACTTCCTCTATTGTAATCTCTCTCTCATTCTCATCTCCCATCACTGGCACCTCAACACCTGGAACAGCAATTATATCTGCCTCCCTATTATCCTAAACATTCAGGAAACTTTCAAAATATTCCGCCCACCTTTTCCTTGCCTCTTCTCCTTTTAACAACCTTCCATTTCCATCTTTCACTGTCTCTTCAATTCTTGCGCCAGCCTTCCTTACTCTCTTCACTTCTTTCCAAAACTTCTTCTTATTCTCCTCATATGACTGACCTAGTCCCTGACCCCACCTCAGGTCAGCTGCCCTCTTTGCCTCACGTACCTTGCGCTTTACTTCCACATTTTTCTCTCTATATTTTTCATACTTCTCTATACTATTACTCTGCAGCCATTCTTCAAAAGCCCTCTTTTTCTCTCCCACTTTTACCTTCACTCCTTCATTCCACCATTCACTGCCCTTCCTCATGCTGCCTCCAACAACCTTCTTGCCACATACATCACTTGCAATCCCAACATATATATATATATATATATATATATATATATATATATATATATATATATATATATATATATATATATATATGTGTGTGTGTGTGTGTGTGTGTGTGAAGTCTAAGTCCGTTCGGGGATTGAATGTGATGGTACCAATAAGGTAGGCTAAACTTGGGTAGATTTGAAAAAAAAATATATAATGATCAACACACTGGAAACAATAAAAGAGGAAAGTTAGTTACCATATTTCTAAGTTGTTTCTTTTTATATAATTTCAAGTCGGCTACTTCACTACACTATTTCAATTCCTAAAACTAATTGCTGAGCCTAAATTTGTCATTGATATGATACTTTGAGGAGGCACATAACTTAACTGACATATTAGGAAGAAGTTTGAAAATATTTGTGATTTGAGCTTACAACCTTTCAGTATTGACTTTGAATTTTAATGCTGCCATAAAAGACACTGTAATTTTCAAGAAATCATCATCTTTGAGCAAAACGTAAATTAGTCTTTTTTCAGATACTATCGGAATGTTCCTGAAACCCTGAGAAGAGAAATTTACAAGTACCTAAAACCAGACAAGGATCTCTTTGGATATGAACTTCCTAAGAATTTCTTAAATTTATAAAAGAATTGAGTTGACAGAGAGTGAAATGTTCAAATGAGCAATTTTTTAAATATTTTAAATTATATTTTTAGGATTAATAAACTATGAGGTTTTAGAGAACGGTAATACAATACCAAAGAGACAATTTCCTCCCTGGTCCAGGGACTGTGTATCAATATGCACCTACAGATTCAGGCTTTATTGAATTTTCTGATGCTGAAATAATATGGCGAATATGCCCTGCTACAGTAAAAAAAAAAAAATGAATAAAAATAAGAGGCGAAGATGCCCTGCCACAACAGAAAAAAAAGGCAAAGATATCCTGTCACAGTAAAAGAAAAAAAAAAAAAACATTCTTTGTGGGATGTTCTACAAATCTCTTGAATGTAGCGCTGCCAATTTTACCGTCAATTATAATCTTATGGCTCCTTACCCACCTACTCTCTATGTGTGTGTATATATATATATATATATATATATATATATATATATATATATATATATATATATATATATATATATATATATATATGTATATCTATACATACATATATATATATATATATATATATATATATATATATATATATATATATATATATATATATATATATATATATATATATATATATATATATATATATATATATATATATATATATATATATATATAAATATATATATATATTTATATACATACATATATATTCACTCCAGTAATCATGGAGTATAATGAAAAAATCTTCCTTTCCTTGTTGGTAGTAGTACTCTATCAGCTTTAGCTGATCTGGCGTCTATTCCTCTAGATACATTATATTTTGGGAAGCGTGGTTGAAAATATTAATATCTGAAAAAAACGCAGTGCTTGCTGCTAAAGCATCGTTTCACTTCATAAGGAATTTACTATCACTGACATTTGCATATTTGATGTAAATCTCCTGCAAAATCTTTGCCACCACTGAACGATTTTTTCTTCTGTTCTTCTGGATTTTTTTCGCAGAGTTCGGACATCATACCAACCACCCCTGCTAGCACAATGTAGTAACATGTGAAAAAAATCTTTGTTTTATATCTCAGAATTTAAGCAAATCCTAACATCGACATCCATTGTATTATGTAGCTATTTTCACTATATAGAGTATATTTAAAAAATAACTTTCAAATGGCACATGGATGAGAGAGAGAGAGAGAGAGAGAGAGAGAGAGAGAGAGAGAGAGAGAGAGAGAGAGAGAGAGAGAGAGAGGTTTGAATATAGATCTGGCACCTTAGGTAGAGGTAAACAACCATTCAAGTCCCAACCTGAACAGACTTCATGCTCTGAACAGTCTACTGTACGAGACTGGTCAAGACTGATATCTACCTCAACCTTTAAGTTAAGCAGCCTACAGTTTGGTTAACTTTTGATTTTATTATTTGCTATTCTTAGTGATAGAGTTAAAACAAAATATCTAGAAATTAATTGTATAATTTGGGTTATGATCATTTACTGTACTAAGTGACTTTTTTTCACTCATTTATGTAGTAGCCCAATTGATCATATTGTTTACCGAGTCTAATGCTACGGTCACAATTGCTTATACAACGATTAAATTCGTACGAATTCTAGAGTTCATAGACCTTTGTGAAGGTGGACATAATTTTGCATGGCCTTCTTAAGAAGTTCGTACGGGTGCCGTAAAAATTCTTAACATCAACTTTCGGCAGCCTTAAGAATAGAGGTGATTTCTACCGTACGGTGGCCGTAGAATTCCTACGTTCTCCGTAAGGTTGACTTAGGACTTCCCTAAGGCAAACTTAAGGTCATCTTGAGAAAACTTATGCTGTACAATGGCCACATATCCAACCTACGAGCAACTTGCGCCACTCTTACGTCGTTGGTAAGAAGTTCGTACGTTTTTTTCACATTTTGACTGGTTATATATCCTCTGCTTGCGGGTCGCCTCTCCTTCCTCCTACATTTCCTATGATACACCTACTGACTCCTCTTCAGATACTACCTCTTCACTAACAGGCGGTTCTTGTGGCTGAACAATTCTGTCGATTTCTCTATCGTCCTCCTCCACAACTCTCTCCGGATCCTTTCTCTTACGTCCCTTTTTGGGTCCCATGTCTACTCCCGAAAAAGCACAAAATGATAATTCCCACGGCATGCACTCGGCTTTTATATGCCGCACCTTGTAACATGATGAATAACGAATGTTCGCCTCATGCACATCATAGTTCCGCATTACGAAAGCCATAATACGTTCGTATGAATGACGTACGTAACTTTTTTTTTTACGTGGTTCGTAATGTATTCGTGCGGCATACGTGAACACATCTTGCGTCTCAAAAGGCTAAATTTCCTACGAAAATCTTGCGTCATTCTTAAGGCAATGGTACAGCCGCCACACGAAGAGGGGTTTCGTAAGGCGTTCGTAGAAAAAGTTTGACAAGATCATCGACCTGACTATGAACTTACGAACGCGCTGGGAATGCAGATTCTTATAAGGCCGACTTGAAAAGATCGTACGAAGTGGCTCTAAAATCGTACGAAATGGTAAAAAAATTGTTTGTATGGGGTTTGTAGAGCAATTGTGACCGTAGCATAAGTTGCTGAACTTAGCTTTGAATTTACATAGCACTGGAATTATTTTTGTTTTAAGGAGTATGTCCTCGGTACATTCTGACATTTTTCGTTTTCACGTAAATTTGATAAGTGTTTAGGTTTAGAATATTACCTCCCGGAAAAAGTACACAAACCCAACTGATTACACACTATTGTGACGGGCCGAGAGAAAGGTTGCGACTCAAAAGCAGGAAGCAATCAAGTGAGTACCTTTATTATAGAACACTCTCCTTTATATACAAAACCTCAAGGCAACAGGCATTTTCATGTTCACAAGACAGACAATGTTACAGAGGAAAACCGGAGACATGATTATTCAGGTTCTTTTTAGTGCGAGGGAAGAGCACAGATACAAGCATAATATATACAAAATAATTTATGTACGATAGTGTGACACATGGTTAGTACACTATGAAAACATATACAAAAATGTGATCTATCTAGATTTTGCAAAAGCCTTTGACAAGGTAGATCATAATACATTAGAGAAGAAAATGAGAAAGCATAATATTGTGGGAAAGATAGGAAAAGGAGTAAAAGAATTCCTGCAAAACAGAAAACAGATAGTGGTTGCAAATGAAGAGAAATATGATGAAGCTCAGGTAATATCTGGTGTGCTACAAGGTACGGTATCAGCTGCACTGCTGTTTGTTATTATGATCTCAGACATAGACTGTGATGTTGAAAACTCTGTAGTGAAAAGTTTCGCCGATGACACAAGAATAAGTAGAGAAATTACTTGTGATGGAGATAGGAACTCAATACAAAGAGATCTAAACAAAATATATGAATGGGCGGGGATAAATAGGATGGTATTTAACTCCGATATATTCGAATCAATAAATTATGGAAACAGAGAAGGAATGGTATATGCATACAAGGGACCTAATTACGAGACAATCACAAACAAGGAAGCAATTAAAGACCTTGGTGTAATGTTGAATAGGAATATGTTATGCAACTACCAAATAGCAACACTGTTGGCTAAATATAAAGCAAAAATGGGAATGTTATTCAGACACTTTAAAACAAGAAAAGCTGAACACATGATTATGCTTTACAAAACTTATGTACGCAGTAAACTCGATTACTGCAATGTGATATGGTACCCACACTACAAAAAAGGATATTGCACAGATAGTGTACAAAGGTCCTATACTGCTAGAATAGAAGAAGTTAAGGACCTTGACTACTGGGAAAGACTGCAATTTTTAAAACTATACAGTCTAGAAAGGAGAAGAGAACGCTACATGATAATACAAGCATGGAAGCAAATAGAAGGATTTACTGAAAACATCATGGAGCTAAAAATATCAGAAAGAGCAAGCCGAGGTAGATCAATAGTGCCAAAAAATATACCAGGAAAACTAAGGAAGGTGCACAGGACATTAATCCACTACGCACCAGCATCGATAATGGAGCGACTATTTAATGTGCTACCAGCTCATCTAAGAAATATATCAGGAGTGAGCGTAGATGTGTTTAAGAATAAGCTCGATAAATACCTAAGATGCATCCCAGACCATCCAACGGAAGATGCATTAGCAACTCTCTGGTGGATATACGAGGTGCCTTACACTGAGGGACCTGGGGGAACCCAAACATAAAATAAGGCAATAAGGTAAGTGGAAAAAGCTCTACCCATCCTCTCCTGCTGTAATTGTCATTATTGATTTAATAATTGACGATGCGGACTCTTTAAAGACTTGGATTGGATATTCTCTGAAATACAGATCAGGAAGTTGAAGACTGGTGGGTTTAGGGAAATAATTGGAAACACTCTTCTGGTGAAGATGATGATGATGATGATGATATCTACGACCCCTGTCAATTAAGGGCCTCCTGTCAAATTGACCGGAGTATACAATTGGCCACAGATGTGAGGCAGTATGATATAACAGACTGCGGTTTAGTGCAGATGACAGTGCCAGTGTATATACATACATGCACACAAACACGTGTATATATGTATATATATATATATATATATATATATATATATATATATATATATATATATATATATATATATATATATATATATAAGTGATTAGTTTTAGTTTGTAGGAAATATAGTTTTAATATTTTATTAGTTTTTCCCTTTCTGTACAGGAGTGCAGTTGCCTGTAAAATTAAGTAGAAATTTGTCAGCGAGTGTGTATCAAGGTTTGCGTTTTGCAACGTCCCGCTACAACAGGAAATGAGTTACATTTTGTATAATTGATAATGTGAAAGTTTTCAAGGACTTAGTTTATGATATCCTTGGATTTGGAGACAGGTTCCATGTGCTAAATTGTGGAAGAACTTACAACATGACTACCAATTAGTCTAATGATGCGTGCATAATACAGAGAGAGAGAGAGAGAGAGAGAGAGAGAGAGAGAGAGAGAGAGAGAGAGAGAGAGCTACTAAGAGTTCCATAACTCAAAAGTGTTACAAAAATATACTAATACATGTAGTTTTCTGTAATAACCAAATCAATGTATGTTGATTTGAAAAATTATAATTGAATCCGATTTATGTTTTGCGTTAAGGATATGCGTAACAAATGCACTCATTTTACTTCGATTATAAAATAAAAAAACCGAGAGCTAATTGGACTCACATTCTGTACTGTAATAGTTGTAACTTCTAATAAGGAATATAATCTGAAAATAAATGAAGTTGCTTACGGTGGAACGAACTTCGACTCTGACTAATGGAAAATTTAATATATGAAAATGGCCTCTCTCTCTCTCTCTCTCTCTCTCTCTCTCTCTCTCTCTCTCTCTCTCTCTCTCTCTCTCTCTCTCTCTCTCTCTATGTCTACAGGTGTTCTATATGTGGGTGTTTAAAATATTCTCAAACGATACCTTTCTACCATAGATAATATTGATATTATTACAGCACATTTCTCTTTGAATTCCTTAAAGCGAAAAATAATATACGCAATCTTAACCAGGGTGAGAGTAACAGTTACATTTTCATTTGACTATTTATTTTCATCAGTTGTAATAGAATATATAACTATTATCTATATCTATCTATCTATCTATCTATCTATCTATTTTTCTATCTATCTATCTATCTATCTATCTATATATATATATATATATATATATATATATATATATATATCTATATATATATATATATATATATATATATATATATATATATATATATATATATATATATATATATAACTACTTATTTGGACTCCTGCTAAATTGTCTCCCAGTATTTTGACTCCGGTAATTTTACATTTCATCAATTTGATTCCCAGTAATTTCGCTCTCCCTTTTATTTTGTTAAAAATGTAAGATGAATATTTGCAAAATAAGCAAGCAATGATACAGTTATTATATTAGAGATTTACAAATAATACGACGCGAAATGTTAACTTTTATTTTATACCAAAAGGGAAATCAAGTAAAAAATTAAAAAATTATGAAATGTACTTAAGTAAAACCTAAAAGACAATGTGACGCTATAAATCAATTAATCACAATAAAAACAACATAACTTAACAAAACAGAACTATAATATAACATCAAGGTAATTTTTAACAACTTTTGGTAAAATGCCCGGGGTATCACATAATGTGTAATATCTAGGGGAAACAATTATTCCATGAAATAAACACGTACAAACAAAATCGGCATTAATGATACAATACAACATAAAGTCAAATCTTAGGAAAAATTGAATAAATCTTTAGTTTACCAAAACATATTTCAAAAACACCAACCTGAAAGAAAGGCTAAATCTAATGGTTGCATGGATAGAATTTAACATAAAAGTGAATCTATCTTTCTATGCCTAAATCCATATATGTATCTATCATTCATTCTTGCTTATTACTTTTTGTTTTCTCTTTATCTCTTTATATAAAAAGCAGAACCAAAGGCAAGAGGAAATGTAATTGAATTTGTAACCGTTATTATAAAGCTAAAAGAAAGATAAAATAGAACAAACTTCATGGAGACACGTGCACCGTGTTCGATTTAGTGTAAGTAAATAAGAAAATTTAAAGAGAAGACAAGAGAGTGGGGAAGGACTTTATATACAAACTCACATAGCAGCCAAAGCAAAATTTATGGGTAATCTTACTTTTGCGTCTTCAGTATGATACACAAACAATGTTTTTCAGGGTCTTTTTCAACCCAACTAATAATAATTCTATTCCTTTCAGATAATATTCTTGATTAATGACATCGTAAATAAGCCTACTTATCTAAGCAATTTCAGAGAATATGTAACCTCCAATAATATTGGCAACCAATATCTAGAGTGTAGCAGCTTTAAAAAGAGAAAACTACAATAAAACCTACGTCGTTTTCATATATCAAACAAGAATTTTCTTGGACAATGCGGAAAGTAACACGTGCACAAATATCCATAAAAAGGTTGCAGCGTATTTAGAGAGTCTAAATCATCCCCATATCTTATCACGCCACGACAAAAACCAATCGAGAGCAGTTTAATCAGCTTTTACGATAGCCTCATAAACGTGAATGTAGTATTAAGAGGGACAACACAATAAGAAGAGTTCTTAAAAAGAATTCTCTTGACAGTATCAAGGGATATGTATAAGGTAGTAGGTTGGCTAGGGCACCAGCACCCGTTAAAATACCACTGCCAAGCAGTACTACATTGGACCCATCTCTCTAGTTGAGGGTCATTTTTCCCTTTGACTGCAAAAACATCGTATAGTCTGTCCTTTTCTTTTCCCATTTTCCTCTTTCCTGATACACCTGGCAATACTGAGATTACCAAAACAGTTCTTCTTTGGTAATTTTAATAATACTGGGGCTATTTTTGTATTGAAAAGGGCAGAAGTGGCCCTTTAGTCATGGTAAGAAGCTCTTTTAGAAAAAAGACACTCCAAAATCAAATCATTGTTCTCTAGTCTGGGCCAATAAAGAAGACTCAAGAAAAGAAGTTAGAAGTGGCAGAAATGTATATGTTAAGATGAGTCTGTGGAAGAACAGTCAACTGAAAGATATCCAAGCTACACAGAATAATATAACTAAGGGATGGTGATTTTCCTCATTTCTGATTTAAAGCTGTTGTCACGGGAAGAAATGTCATAGATTTTCTCATATCTACTTATCAAGGAATTTTCTCCTCAGGGCTTCCAGTGCTACAAATTACCATCGGACAAAACTAAAAATACTTCACCGCAATCGCTTATATGAAACATGGATAGATCTTGTTTTATGAAACCTTTTGAAGTAAATGTAGAGAATTTCTGTAATCAATAATGTATTAATCATTAAAAAGGTTTCTTTGGATGGAAATTTAGGAAATATTGAAAAAAGCATGTGGAAGATTTCCTTTCCCACTTTCATTCCTAGATAGTTTGAATGTTTTTCTTATGTTTTCCAGTAATCAAAATACTTTCGAATTCATGAAGCGTTTCCCAAACAACTTACCTGTTGTCTTATTCGTATAATGTGAACATGAAAGGCAGCTACAGGTTGAGTGGTTTTGTAACTCCAAACAGATCACCATATCTCTAAGAATGGTAATACCAGAATGTACACTTACTGAATAATTCCCAACGAGCATACAATGTTACTAAACAATCTGGGGAACGGCAATGAATATCGGTGACATGGAATGTGACCAAGTGACAAAAACCTTACTGCGTGTTTTTGTTCAATTGTTCGTAGTTCAGTAATTGACGACGACAATGGTAAGTGTTACAACCTACCAGGTTGTAATGCAGGTTCTTTTTAAGATATTTAAATTCTCATGGATTACAGTCGGTAAAAGTACGTCAGTGATAAGGAAAGACGGAAACAGAGACCCAAGAAAACTTAACAATATTTATTATAAACAAGAACAATAACTTAAATCAACCTTGTGAGATTAAATACACTTAATTTTACACATATTCAAGAAAACAAATAATGGTCCTCGGGAACTCACAAGAAAATAACCTAAAGCTACTACACTAAACCCTAAACATGAGAAATTTCTAAGAGAGAAAACATTTAATAATAACCAAGTGGATCCAAATACGGCTACCCAAAATAATCAATAACCTAATGATAAAAAGGTAGAAGGAAGTAGGAGATGAAAACAAGGAAAACCTTAATATTCCTACCTACTATACAAATCTAAACAATGTGGAACTCTGATTTCGAAAATTAACACACAACATACATCAATGAAACTCCAATATATACAAACAATTATAAACAAACAAAATGGGTAAAATAAACAACTTCACCTCAAGTGAAGTACCAGAAGATAAGTTGAACTCAGGGCCGTGCTTAATCCATTAAACTGCTAACGGAAGGGTAAAGCTGCACGCCAGGCATTGAGGGGCAATCCACTTCCCTATACAAGAGGAATGATAATTTGTCTTACCTGGCGTCAGCAGACCTACGTATCTCCTCACGAGCCAATTTTCTCTCACACTCTTACACAGCTGGACTGGATGAATACGGCCAGTAAAATCTAGGTTCAGTGTCGGGAAACAGCGTCGATACCAATCCTGTGCAAATCCTCCGACGGGAACAAGTAGCAGAAAACTACCGTCGCAGATGACATGAGCATCTGCTAAACACTTCAACCGAAGTACGAAGGTAATAGCCAAAAGTCGTCCTCCAAGTCACAAGGAATGCTGAGACGAGAAATATTGTTGGTGAGAGCTTGTCAAGACCCGAACTGCATTCACTGGTCGACCATGTCCACTCATCACCTTCCAAGCGTTCATCAACACTCACAGTAAAAAGAATAACAATCGTTAAAACGATAGTCCACTAATACACAAAGGAGGAGGAGGAGGCGCAAAAAACACTA
Source organism: Palaemon carinicauda (assembly GCF_036898095.1). Lineage (NCBI taxonomy): Eukaryota > Metazoa > Arthropoda > Malacostraca > Decapoda > Palaemonidae > Palaemon > Palaemon carinicauda. The sequence goes on from NC_090727.1 coordinate 47,088,141, forward strand.
TCCAACAATTGGAGAGCCACTTAACTTACATTAACACCTATAGTAAACAAACAACAAAAATACTTTAACTTAAAAAGAAAAACAAGACTGATTTAAATAAAACAAAGAAATAGTTTTACGTTAACCTAATACCTTCCTCCCCCAAAACAAAAAAAAATTATTCACATAGAATAAATTTTTTTTTCAAAATTTAATACTGTAAAAATGCTGAAATGGAAAGGAATTAACAATGTTACGGAAATACAAAACCTGAAAAGAAGTTATAAATATAACGATACACATGCCAAAAAGAAAAAAAAAACACATAGCTTCACGAAGAAGACTTACCAAATCAGAAAATGGGAATCTAAAATTAAAGGCTAAACTATAACTCCAACGAGTACAAAATAAGAGGAAAAAAAAATTGATGGACCTTACTAAGGTTGAACATACAAAAACAACGCACTTAACCAAACCTATATCTAAACTAAACTCTGAGATAAGGACTCACTCATACTCACACCCATACTGGCCATTAGATTTTACTATGGAAAAATAGTTTTATACAAGCCCAATGAAGACATGAGAAGGGCGAGGGAGGGCCCAAAGCCAAGATTACATACGAGAAAGGGCATCAGGAATACGGTTCTCCGATCCCTTAATATGTTTTATAACCAGAGTGAATTCCTGCAACTGCAAAGCCCATCTCAAAATTCTCTGATTGGACCCTTTCATCCTTTCTATGAACACTAGAGGATTGTGATCAGTCCAAATCTCTATCGGGAAGGAGAAATTGGTCACATAGGGTTTAAAATATAACAAAGTACGAACCAAGGCTAAGGCCTCCCTCTCGATAGTTGAATACCGTCTCTCTGCTGTCAATAGTTTACGGCTAAAGTAAGACAAGGGAAGTACCTCTCCAGCCCCATTTCTCTGAAAGAGAACACCTCCAATGCCCACATCACTAGCATCCACCGCGATAATGAAAGGTTTCTGAAAATCAGGGGATATTAATATTGGGTTTGATATCAGCACCAGCTTGAGTTTAATAAAAGACTCCTCACATTGAGGAGACCACGCAAATTTCTGTCCTTTCTCCAATAACTTAATAAGCGACTGAGCAATGTCCGAGAAGTTTCGCACAAACCCTCTATAATAACCGGTAATTCCAAGGACTCTCCGAACTTCCCTGACATTACTCGGCCTCTTCAAATTTAAAATGGCATCGAGATTGGCTTGTTTAGGGGCTACCTGACCCAAACCAGCCTCATGACCCAAATAGCACACTTTGGCTTTACCAAATTCACACTTACCCAAGTTCACAACAAGACCGGCATCCCTCAAAGCTTCAAACACTTTTCTCAATCTTACTATATGAGTTTGCCAATCATTGCTGTGCACAACTAAATCATCAATATAAATCTCAGTGCCTTTCAACCCACAAATGACTCTGTTCATAAGCCTCTGAAAGGTGCATGCAGCATTTTTCATCCCAAAGGGCATCACTTTACATTCGTAAAGCCCAAAGGGAGTTACAAATGCGGAAATTTCCCGGGCTCGATCAGACAGGGGCACTTGCCAATATCCTTTCAGCAAATCCAACTTGGTTATGAATTTTGCAGTCCTTATCTGATCGAGACAGTCGTCAATGCGAGGCAAAGGAAAAGAGTCATTTTTGGTACTGGCATTAACTTTACGGTAATCCACACACATTCTGTACTTTCCATCAGACTTTTTAACTAAAACTAACGGAGAGCTCCAAGGACTTATCGAAGGTTGGATGAGGTCATGTTTCAGCATATACTTTATTTCCTCCTCGACTATGTCCCTTTTCACGTGATTTAGTCGATAAGGACTCTGCTTTACAGGGGAAGCACTGCCCACATCCACATCATGCTGAAGCAACCTTGTCCTACCTGGCGAACTACGAAATATTTCTGGAAAAGAACAGATTAAATTAATAATGTCCCTTTTCTGGGTAACTTCCAGATGGTCCAGCTCTCTTTTCAAAACCTCTAGATTTTGAATGTTATCAAAGAGAGCATCAGAAGATACCTGACCAACTAAGTCCTCAAAATTATCCTCTGGAGAGACTACTTCTACAGACACAGGTTCATACACAATAGCTAAAGGATCTCTACCACATGAAATATAAGATTTCAGTCTATTAATATGAAAGACCCGGCACTTTTGTTTGGTCCCGGGGGCTTCAATTTCATAATTCACTTCAGACAATTTTCTCAAAACCTTCCAGGGCCCCTTATACCTTGGCTCAAGGAAATTGTCTGAGTCTGTACTCAACACCAATACCAATTCCCCCGGCTCAAACGATCGCACCTTGGTTTTCCTATCAAAATTTGATTTCATGATTACTTGGGAGGAAGCCAAATTTTCTCTTGCAAATTTCCACGCAATGGCTAACTTTTTCCGTAAATTCTCTACAAACTTCATCACATTAAGTTCCTCTTTCTGCCCAGATGATAACAATTCATGGAAAATTTCCAACGGACCACGTACTTTGTGCCCATAGATCAGCTCAAAGGGAGCTACACCTGTAGATGCATTTGGATGGTTCCTTATGGCAAAGAGAGCAAAGGGCAGTCCTTTTTCCCAATCCTCTCCTTGTTCATAGCAGTATTTTTTCAAAACTGATTTAAGTGTCTGGTGGAATCTTTCCGCCACCCCCTGACTCTCTGGGTGGTAAGGTACGCTGGTAGTGCACTGAATGGCCAGTTCAGCACACTTACCCCTAAATACCTTACTCGTAAAATTCGTCCCACAGTCGGTCTGAATTTTACGAGGAAGTCCGTATCGGGAGAAAAATTCAACGAGCTTCTCAAATACTGCATTGGAAGTGATCTTTTTCATTGGGAATGCTTCAGGAAATCTAGAAGCTCGGTCCATGATGGTCAGGAGATGAGTAAACCCAGTCTTTGTTCTGGGCAAAGACCCCACCACATCTATAACCAATTCCACAAAAGGTTCCCCAATTGCAGGAATAGGATTTAGAGGTGCTTTAGGGATCACTTGATTGGGCTTTCCCATCACCTGACAAACCTCACAATTACTACCAAATCGTTTCACTGATGATTTCAATCCTGGCCACCAAAAACATTTTGCTAATCTTTTGAAAGTCTTAAATACTCCAAAGTGACCAGAAAAAGAATCATCATGTGACAACTTCAAAACAGACTCCCTAAATTGTGAGGGAACCACAATTTGTTCCACTCGAGAAGTTTTGTTCAGATCATGTGTAGATGGACGACTAATTCGATATAACAAACCTTTCATTACACAAAACCTCGGTTTAGTTAAATCGGCTGTGTCACCCAACTCAAAATCAAACTCTTGTTTCTGAGCCTCAATAAACGTTAAACGGTCCCAATCAAGTTGCAAGATATTACTAGTACTACTAGGACTACCTACTGGCCCGGGCCTTTCTAACTCTACTTCTAAACTACTTAAATCTAAGTCATCATCATTTATCAAATCAGCAGCCTTAGCGGAGGCCCAAGTCACCACCGCCACAGGACAAGCATTCACAGTCAAAATAGGGAATAATTCCAGACCCCTATGGTCTACCATGTCATTTCCTAAAATACCATCTATATTTGGAATAGGGAGATTCTCCACCACAGCCAACTCCGTTACCTCATTATACCCAGGGAAGGATAATTCAACTTCCATCAATGGAGCTGAAACCACAGTATTCGGGAAACCTCCCAGAATCACATAATTCCCTGAATATTCAACTAAACCATTTAAAGATTCCCTTAATACTAAAGACCGAGCTGACCCTGTGTCTCGCAAAAATTTTACCTTTAGAACTCCTGAATTCGTAACCAGTCTACCAGGCCATATATATTTATCATAGAGTCATGAAGGTCTTTTACCAGTTGATTTTACATTGCTGCCATCACTACTAATCACATTGCTACCTTCTGCTACCGGTGGATTCTCAACCTTGGGGATGTTAGGAATAGTCTTATTTGTTATTTCAGATATAGGATTGTCAATATTGTTATTATTTCTCTCCAGATACCTCCTCCTGGCATTACACTGAGCTTGATAATGTCCAGGCTTATTGCACCAAAAACAGGTCCCATTACCTTTGCTCACATTACCAGACACTACCCTGTTTTTGGAGAAGAATCTAGAGGGCTCTCCATTTGAAATATTTCCCCGAGTCTTTTCATTCTTATAATAGGTTGGAACACCTGAATACTTTACCCTGTTGTTAGCTACATTATTAGATTTATTATTACCATCATTTGGCTTGGCAGACTGGAAATCTAGACCCTAAGACCCAAAATTGCCGGACCCTGCTCGATGGGTTAAAATAAATTCATCGGCAATCTGAGCCGCTTTACTTAGATTAGCTGCTTTCACCTCTTCCAAGTATATCCTCAGTTCTTTACTACAATATTTCTTAAATTCTTCCAATAACATTAATTCCCTCAAGGAGGAGAAAGAGACTACCTGACGACTCTTCAGCCAATTATCAAATTGCTCCTCCTTGAGCCTAGCAAACTCAACATATGAAATGGAAGCATGCTTGCTAAAATTTCTAAATTTTAGACGATAGGCCTCAGGGACAAGATCATAAGCCTTGAGGACCAACGCCTTTACTTTACCATAATCACGGGCTACGCCCTCCTCCAAAGAATTATAAACCCTGATTGCCTTGCCCACCAGCCTACACTGAATTAAGACTATCCACATCTCGGCGGGCCAAGACAACCTGGTAGCTACCCGTTCAAATGCTTTAAAAAATTCCGGTACATCTTTTTCGTCAAATACAGGGACTAACTTCAAAGCTGCCCCTATATTAAATTTATCGACATATGGACCACAAGGAGTACTTAATTTTTTAGGAACATTTTGCAATTTAGCCAACTCCAAATTTACTTTAGCCATCTCTAGTTCATGTCTCCGCACCTTCTCGTTCTCCTCAAACTCAAGTTTCACTAACTCTATCCTCTTGCAAATTAATCTATATTCATAGTCCTCTTGGGACAACACAGGCTGCACTGGGACTACATTCTCCGGGACAGATTTTTCTACAACAAATGGGTTTGTAGACACATTAGCTTTATCTTGCAATTTAGCATTTCCTTCAAAAATAGTTCCAGTACGAGGGGGGTCCTCAAACAAAGAAAGGCCTGGATTCACACTCACATCATCAATCATACTATCCTCATGCTCTGAACCACTATCACCAACACTGTCAAAATCCCTAGCTAAATTCTCTCCTTCAGCCATACCCTGAGCTACCTTACTCTCTACAGCTAACAACAACTGGGCCTTAGTGTTCGCAGCCCTAAGTGGGACACCTAACCAGCGAGCACAACTCACCAAACACTCTTTACTCAATACCGGAAGATGCCTAAGGCAATCTGCCGACCCCAAAAACTCCGCTGGATCGAAAATATATTCTTTCATGATTCCAAAATTAGGGGGGAGTAAGGCAAAACACTAAACAATAACAAATATTGGTAAATCCACTGAGCACAGATCCGCCAACCAAACCACCAAGTACACCCGAGTGCAATCCTGTCACGGTCGCCAACTGTTACAACCTACCAGGTTGTAATGCAGGTTCTTTTAAGATATTTAAATTCTCATGGATTACAGTCGGTAAAAGTACGTCAGTGATAAGGAAAGACGGAAACAGAGACCCAAGAAAACTTAACAATATTTATTATAAACAAGAACAATAACTTAAATCAACCTTGTGAGATTAAATACACTTAATTTTACACATATTCAAGAAAACAAATAATGGTTCTCGGGAACTCACAAGAAAATAACCTAAAGCTACTACACTAAACCCTAAACATGAGAAATTTCTAAGAGAGAAAACATTTAATAATAACCAAGTGGATCCAAATACGGCTAGCCAAAATAATCAATAACCTAATGATAAAAAGGTAGAAGGAAGTAGGAGATGAAAACAATGAAAACCTTAATATTCCTACCTACTATACAAATCTAAACAATGTGGAACTCTGATTTCGAAAATTAACACACAACATACATCAATGAAACTCCAATATATACAAACAAATATAAACAAACAATTATAAACAAACAAAATGGATAAAATAAACAACTTCACCTCAAGTGAAGTACCAGAAGATAAGTTGAACTCAGGGCCGTGCTTAATCCATTAAACTGCTAACGGAAGGGTAAAGCTGCACGCCAGGCATTGAGGGGCAATCCACTTCCCTATACAAGAGGAATGATAATTTGTCTTACCTGGCGTCAGCCGACCTACGTATCTCCTCACGAGCCAATTTGCTCTCACACTCTTACACAGCTGGACTGGATGAATACGGCCAGTAAAATCTAGGTTCAGTGTCGGGAAACAGCGTCGACACCAATCCTGTGCAAATCCTCCGACGGGAACAAGTAGCAGAAAACTACCGTCGCAGATGACATGAGCATCTGCTAAACACTTCAACCGAAGTACGAAGGTAATAGCCAAAAGTCGTCCTCCAAGTCACAAGGAATGCTGAGACGAGAAATATTGTTGGTGAGAGCTTGTCAAGACCCGAACTGCATTCACCGGTCGACCATGTCCACTCATCACCTTCCAAGCGTTCATCAACACTCACAGTAAAAAGAATAACAATCGTTAAAACGATAGTCCACTAATACACAAAGGAGGAGGAGGAGGCGCAAAAAACACTATCCAACAATCGGAGAGCCACTTAACTTACATTAACACCTATAGTAAACAAACAACAAAAATACTTTAACTTAAAAAGAAAAACAAGGCTGATTTAAATAAAACAAAGAAATAATTTTACGTTAACCTAATAGTAAGCAAAAATTCTAGAAAATCGTAAAAGTAGCTTAGTTCAGGTTTATGTTTTTTAATTTGAATATTTGTCCAATTACAAATAATCTAAGATTGATGCATAGATTACATTTCCATATTTCTTTATTCTGGCATCTTGTAGTATTTGCAATGCTGCTTAGACCAGTTTCATCAGTTTTCTTTTGATTTTACTGCTCCTCAAGGTAGTGATATCATTCTGCAGTGACCTGTAAAACCAAAACGAGAAAAAATAAATCCCATAGTTTTATGAGTTTAGTACCTGTGTGTTGAGAGGAAATTTCAATTCTGCCCATCAGTCTTTGCGTAGTGAAGAAATAAAGAAACCATATATAAGGTAGATTTTTTTTTTTTTGTAAAATCCATGCCTCTAGGTTTTGGGATTCTGACATTATTGCAGCTCAGTATTGCCATCTATTGTTGTAGTAACGATGTTGCCAGGCTGTTACTGCCTGGTTGTGTGGTCATATCAGTACAGAGATATATACCATACGTGTTTCATACACGCTCATACACTGTAATGGTATTTCTGTTTTTTGTATACATTGCTCCCCCTCGCAATAATAACAACCAGCTCAAGCCTGCCTGTTCATGAATGATTTTTTAATCTTTTGTGACTTTTTTGCTAAGAATGGATTATATATAAACACATGATTTGTTGAAATAGAGTTAGTTGCATTCACCTCACCTCTCAAATATAATCTAACAACATTTTTGCACAATTGGTAACCCCCGGAGGAATCCCTTCCTCCCGCTTTCTCCCTCACTGATATGCCCTGCTGTTTGAAAATGTCACTCACAAAACCTGCCTCATCGACACACGACGCTTCAGTGAAACCATCGCCCTTTGCCAGCAAACAAGCTGCCAGCAGAGAAGCGTTCGCCTGGTTCCAGCATACCAAAGTTCAGATTCGCATCAAGGTTGTGACTCAGTCAAGCACTAAAGCAGACTGTATTCTCACCGCAATCCCCGAAGACACTTTCCCGAAAATCTCTGACTGGCTTTGTACAACACCCTCAAATCATACCTCCTTGAACAGTAATAAACATCGCCAGCCGCATATGTAGCCAAGCTTTTTTAGCTGTCCCAACAACCATTGGTGGACCAGATAGCCTCACTTGCCCTCAGGGAAATGACCAGTATTGCTCGCATGCAACCTTCCGCATACTGCTCTCCTAATGAGATGAGCCAACTTTGTGCCCTTTGGATATTGAAGCTTACCCAAACTTGTATCGCTGGCATACCAGATGTCGATATTTTGCCTATGAAGGACCTGATGACCAAAGTCGATGCCCTGATGGACTCCCACTTCACTGCCTTCAAGACCTCCATTCACCATTGACCGAAGCTGACGTGTATGTGGTAGGACACTGAGGGCCACCCCATGAAGTGCCGTGACAGCAAAAAAGCCGCCTACCACACACCACTCACTCACGCCCTAACCAACGACCTCTACAGCCACTGACTGACGCCTATCAGCCAAAGTTAGGCTACTACCACTCCAGATTTGGGACTGCTGTAAGAAGAGAGTGCAAACAGTTGTTAGTGGCCAAAAAAAAAAAAACGTGTAAGTGGGCAATTGCTTGTGAGAATGGCCCCTTCTGTCAAAATTTTGTTTCTTTTTATATGATGCAGGTACAGGCGGACGATTTTTGGTAGACACCGGTGCTAGCCCTTCTCTTCTGCTAAGGCCGCTCTCCAGGACACAACATAGTGTGTCTAAATCAGCCAACATCCACCTGATAGCTGCCAATAGATCTCTGATAAACACCAACAATTACAAAACCTCACATTATAGTTTAGAATCACCAAATTTCTCGTTGTGGACGTCATTGTCAATCTTCGGCATGGAATTCCTCTCCCATTACCACCAACTGGTTGATGTTACTCACAAACGGCTAGACAACGCAGAATCTCACTCATCGACACCTCTCCAACCTCACTCTACACATCAGTACACACATAGATGCCTACGCCCACCACCTTAAGTTGTACCCTGAACTCTTCCATCCAAAACTTCAAAAAATTCAAACGGTTCCTGCCATACTGGATATCTATCACCATATCGAGACACCAAGGTCCCCAGAGTTTGCCAGATTTAGGTGTCTGGCACCAGATCATTTGGTAGCTCCTAAACAAACGCTCACCAAATTAGAAAAGATTGGCCTTTGCCAAAAGGCTTCAAGCCATTGGTCGTCACCCTTGCACATTGTCCTGAAGAATGATGGCTCCCTACGCCCTTGTGGAGATTACAGATGTCTCAATATGTATATAGAACTTCCAAACATCGCTGGCGTAACCTCTTACTTGCACAAAACAAAGGTTTTCTGCATACTCGACCTCCTTAAAGGGTATCATCAGCTGCCCCTGAATCCAGAAAACCTCCCCAAGACCACCATCGCCTCCCCCTTCAGCACATACACCTTTACTTTCTCCTGTTTTGGCTTTCGTAATGCTAGGGTCACTTTTCAAAGCCTCATGGAAGGCATCTTAGGGGATCTCCCATTCTGTGTATGCTACGTGGGCGACATACTTGTGTCCTCTTCCTCTAAAGAAGAACACCTCTGTCACTAACGCACCATGCTCGCTGGTTTACAACAGAATGGTATTGTACTCCGATACAACAAATGCACCTTTGGTGCCAATGAAGTATCATTGTTAGGGCATTACCCCTGAAGGAGTCCACCCTCTTCGTGACAAGGTAGCAACCATTGAGACCTTCCTCACGCCGTTGACTGTCAAAGTACTGCAAGAATTCTTAGGCATGATCAACATTTATCACGTTTTCCAGCCAGACATTGATGCCTCTCTTGCTCCTCTCTAGGCCTCCCTAAATGACAAGCCAAAAGACCTGAAGTAGGGTCCATCAAGAAGCGTCATTCAGCAACGCAAAGAATGCAATATCAACCACTGCTGTCCTTATTTTTCCCATGCCACATGACCTTCTCTTTCCCTCCATCGATGCCAGTGACGTAATTCTTGGGGTCGTGCTTGAGCAGGTGGTCAACGCCATGTCCCGCCCATTAGCCTTATCTAGTAAAAACTGTCTATGTTGGAATCTAGCTCTCCATCACTTTCGCCACATCTTAGAAGGTACACCTTCGTCATTGCCTCTGGAGTATGCCTTCATTCGACAGTCTGACGCCCGGTTCGCCCATGAATGATGACATCTCTCTGCCGTGGCTGAATACAATTGTATCCCTCAACACGTCCCCAGGAAAATGTATCCTATTGCTGATAGCCTGTCAAGATATACAAAAGCCACCATTCACCTGTGATTTGATTACAAAGCCTTGGCAGAAGCCCAACAAAAAGATCCAGAGTACCAAGCACGAAGGACATTCTGCACATCCCCCTGTTGGGAAGACATCCCCCTTAATGACTCAAACGTCCCCCTCCTTTGTGACACATCAGTAGTGGAGACCTTGACCATGAATACTTACTCCCATTCACTGATAGGTGTTTGATTTCATTCATGGCCTTTTAAATCCCTAGTCCTGATCTACTATACAGCTACCGAAGATGCAGCTCAGTCATCACGGCATTACTGAAGACGCTAAAGATTGGGTCTGCACCTGAACTTCATGCTAAACTGCAAAATTACATCAACACACAGATTCAGGAGTGGACACCTTTATTCAACCTCAACGCCATTTTGCCCACATTCGCGTCGACGTAATAGGTCCCCTACTCACATCTCAAGGACATCGTTACCTGTTTACCGTTACTGATCATTCCACTCGTTGGCCTGAAGCAAACTGCAATATCTACCTCATGTACTCACTCTTGGTGTGGATAGCAAGATTTGTTATCTATGAGCATAATAATTCTGACACGGGTACAATTTTCACCTATCAGTTGTGGTCATCATTAACAAATCTCCGGGCCATCGCCCTACAACCGCTGACAACCCTGCAGCCAACAGAATAGTTGAACGTTTTCATTGCACCCTCAAAGCAGTTTTCATGTCCCAATGCAATGACTCCAACTGGTCTACTCAGCTTCTCTGGGTCCTCCTGGGACTAAGGATCCCTCATAAGGACACCCGGGATGTCTCGAACGCTTAAATTGTGTATGGCATCCATTGTTCATCCCTGCCTAATTTTTTCCGGTCGACAAACTCCTCCGACAATTTCCAGTGCTTAAGTCATGTTGCAGGAAATGCCAGCTCAGAAATTTATATATTTCTTTCTCTAGAAAAAAGAATTGTCGAGAAAATTTGGGAGAGCCGAAAGGTGTCTAATGAGAAACGTAAATTCGCAGTGAGACAAAGCTACCTGATTTTTGGTGGTTATTTGCTGCCATAGAAATGGGTTTTGAAGAACATGACTTTATGGCAAATAGGTTCAATTTTTCTTAGCATAGAACAACTAATAAGAAAGGGAAAATGGATAAGAAAATCGGCGAAAATTTGCAACGTGCTCCTGAATTTGATAAGCATAGAATATTGATTGGTCAATAACGTTGATTGTTTAATAACGTTGACTGGGAATACATTGTACCTAGTTTTAAATGACTTAATGAATAATATTGTATCTGATATTATTGTGGATCAGAATTGCAATTTTTCTTCAGGGCATAAGCTTATAACTTTTAGATTACCTTTGCAGAAATAAGCTCTGCTAAAATAAATAAGATCTATATATAAATCAAATTTATCTCCTTGTGTATTTATTGATGATTTAAAAGAAAAATAAATGATATAAATTTTAGCTCTGGACACGACAACCACTATTTGTTGGGCTCTATATGTATTGATTTCCTTATAACTATATGTAATAGGGTGAGTAAAATTAAATATGGCATAATGAGATCACTAATAAAAAAAAAATACCATAACTGTTAAGGATAGATATCTTTGGTTCGAGGCGGACACTTTGGAGGAAAAAAAGAAAAAAAAAAGACGTAATAAAAGAAAATGGAGTCACTTGAAAATTTAGAGGACATGGATTGAATACAAAACTGTAAATTGTCAATATAATTGTCCATTATGGAAGCAGCAATAGACATGAATGGGTTATGCCATATCCTAAACGGTATAATGGAAAATGTAAATAAAAAAAGATTACCAGAAGAGTATGGCTACCAAGGATTGGCTAATAAATTTTTCTATAACTCTTTGAAAACTAAACAGAAAATATAATTAGGTCATTTACAGATATTCCATGTCAGAATAGTGCTGTGACAGATAACCAACTAAGAATAACGAGATTTGATATCACAACAATAGATGAAGTAAGTCACCAATATTTTCAAATGGGCAAAGGAAACAAATTGTGTGACATATCCGATGCTAATATTCTAAGTAATTTTGGGAGGAGACTTTCCAAGACTTGCTGACATTATCACAAGAAAAGTAAATATTAGTAACGATAAGTGTAAGTTTCCTAATCTTAAAGAGTGGCTGTAGTTACATAGGTTCTTAAATGTTTTCTAGATTATCAGGAGTTAAGTTCATACAGATCTATTTCGAATCTATCCGTTATTTTAAATGTGCTAGAATATGTATTTCTTGAGCAACTAGTTAGTCACTCGGAAAGAATTGAAGCATTGCCAGACCACCAGCCAACATACAGAAAATTATATTCTAAGGGGCAAATGTTCTGCTGGAAATGATGGATGTGAACAAATGTGGCGTCTTGATATTACCCAATCTTAGTGCTGCTTATGATGCAGTTGTCAATGAACTGCTACTAAATGAATTACAGTCAATCGCTATTGAAGGGCAAACCTTTCCACATTTAAAATACTACTTGGTTGTCAGAAACACTGTATATATTGGAAATATTAATACGTCAAATGAACCATTAAATAGACAGTGTACCCCAGGGAAATATACTAGACCCAATTTTTTTTTTTTTTTTTTTTTTTTTTTTTTTTTTTTTTTTTTTTTTTTTTTTTTTGTATCTATAGCATAAGTCTCTCAAAAGTACTATAATGGTATGAGGTTAAATTTAATCTTTTGCGGATGATACACAATTTTTTTTATCCATAAATGACATTAATGATAGTGCTGAAACTTCGAACAAAGTTCTTACCAGTGTTAGGGAACAAATGACAGTTAAACTCTAAAATTTAATTGAAATAAAACTGAGTTTATAGTTATTAGAAAGAAAAACCTCTTAAGAAACTTGGGTGACACACAAATTAATTTTAATAACAACTTGCTCCCGATATATAGTAAAATTTATTACTGTATTTTGTCTCTTAGGTGCTCAATTGTGTAGTAAGAACTGCTGGACATCACCTTAGAAACAATGATTTTGCAAAAGAGTATCTGGATATATATACCGTGAAGAAACTTGTGAGGAACTTTTTTATTACTAGGATTTACTACGGCAACTCCATGTAGTGCAATTTAAGAAATTACAAAACATAATAAACAGAGGAGGAAGAATGATAAGGAGGGTCCCACCTCAAGAAAGGATTACTTCTACACTAACTGAATTACACCTGCTGCCTATTAAAGATAAAATAGTTTAAGATATGTGTAATAATCTACCCAATTATCAGAACCGGACGTATGAAATATCAAAATATAATCCCAACCCACTGTGAAGCCAAAGAATCGTGGAGACACGATAGTAGTTACAGATGGTTTCAACTTATTGTAGCAAAGATGTAAGTCTACTGCTGGTTCTGGAGCTTTCCAATATGCAGCCCCGGGACTATACAGCAAGCTCCAATAAGACATCCGAAAGACAAGGTATTAAGGCTTTGAACAAGAAACTGAACTCTTTCCTGCAGGTCGATCCCTGTGTGACAAAAGCAAGAAAAGAGCGATTAAAATAGAGTAAAGTAAACCAAAATGTTGGCATCTTTCCTTCGTGTGACTGTGTCCTTCTTAAGCTTTTCAGCTTCAAAATCCTATATGATTGGAAATACATAAAAAATACATCTTTCTTAACCGGCCTTACACGAGAACTGACCAAGTAGCCTAAAGGTGAATCTGCGTATTGTGACACTTTGATCCTGAATACTATCATCACACTGACACCTGTTATATAGTCTAGTTGCCAAATGTCAACCTGTAAATGGTCAAAGATGCAAGGTTTTTTAACTGAAATGTATGCATATGTGTATTTGAATCATTTTCGGCTTTGTTGGCACTGCGCCAACTTTGGAGAAAAATTTTTATGAGCTAAATAGCATAATTTGTGTTAATTATAGCTAATGCATCTATTTAAAATGTTACTTTCTTAATAAGTGTCCCAGAGCCATCTGCAATACCAGTTTTCTACACAAATCTGACCTGGGGAATTCATTTTTTATATCAATTTGTGATTAAGGGCAAGGTCACCATCAAATGTAAAGGTCAATGTAATTTATGGCTGTATTTGCAATGTGAATATATGACCAAGTGGGGTTTACATATATTTATGTTGAATAGTTTCAGCAAATTTGTGCCTCTATGTTTAAAACGACAGACTTCGCACTCTTTCAAACAATTTACTTTAGATCTCTAGATATGTATTCATTTGAAAATTGCTGTTTGTGCTTTTCCAATTTGATCTAGAGATTTTGAAAATAGATGCATATAATCAAAATGTAACGTTTTGAATAAGAGTCCTAAAATCATGTGATACCAATCTTCTACAGAACTTTGATGCAAAGAATTCATTTCTCATAACATTTATGTGAGAAATGGTCAAGGTAATGATTTAATGAAAAGGTTAAAGTAATTTTGAATCACTATTGTTGAAAAGTTCCTACTTTAGCAACTAACTGCAAAAAAAAAAAAAAAAAAGGCTTGTATATGCATGTCACCTGATTACTTGTTCAGATTTTTATCTGAACTAATCATCATACATCTCGCTCACATTCAGATCTTCCTACGAATAAGGATATTCATTATCTTCATTCTCATCCTGATCATCATTCTCCTCACTGTGTTCTTTCTTGGTGAAAGGGTCCCAGCAGTCATCAACTGCTGTGCATAAACAGTATACAGTTTTTGAAGGTGACAGCTACAGCTGCACGACAACCACAACTAATCACGCTTATCAGAGGCGGTGGTCTTAGTGGGTAAACCATCCTGTTGTTTACTTTCCATCCGTGCTCTGTGAGGGACACATTAGGAGGAACCCTGATTGTCTGCTGCATTCCAAAGCAGCATTTGCAAATGAGCACATCTTATGTGGAGGTAGAGATTCTTGTCTATTGATGGCAGAGACATGATGCACAATGGTTTTCCACGCTTGCGAGTATAGAGTGTGTAACAGGCTTGAGTCATGGTAGTACCTTCTGGTTGTCCACATAAAGTTGCAAAAAACTGCTGTCCAACTGCCATGAGATCTCCCTCGGTTGCGACTTCTTCGACTAGCATATCAAAAAGTCCTAGAAAGATTCCTGTCTTCAGTGTATTCAAAACAGAAGCATTTACATACAGAAAGACGTCATCATCGTTACTTTCAACTAAAACCACGCACCCCAAGTCGTATATGCTAAGGAGAAGTGACAGGTTACGCTTGTTGACCGTGTTTTTCGAAAGGGCCTCATGATTTGGCAGAGGGCTCTTTAGGTCAATATTGAATGTGGTTACACCAAAACAAGCTTAACGCTGACTCTTATGGTACTTTGCTGATGATTCACCATAATGATCAAATACCAGGATTTTCTCTGTGGAAGAACATAATGCAAATATTGCTTTCATTGATTCTGCCAAGACCACCAACATATCCTCCACACAGCCACACCACATGATACAGCAATTGTTGGGCGTCAATGATTACAACACCAGGAGCTAGCAATGCTTCACTCGAAGTTTTTGAACCAATACTGACAATTGTTGTATATGAAAATAAGATTGAGCTGAGAATTTTCTCATATTTTCGCTTTTTATGTTGATCTAAATTTCATTTCCAAATATACGATTTCTGGTTTTACATTTACAAATTTTGGACAGATCTAACATTACAGATATACAGAATATACACTGATTCTGTCTATCTTGCTGTTTTATTATGAATTATCAGAAAATCTCTCTCTCTCTCTCTCTCTCTCTCTCTCTCTCTCTCTCTCTCTCTCCTTAGTTAGAATTTGTTCTTTCGTCTTACTACGTTCAATTTTGTAGGAGATTTACTTACTAGTTTCAACTTGGAAATGTGACCCTTCATCCATGTTTGCATCTACTGTGAATCGGAAATTTATGCCGTGGTTTTTATGTAATTTAATTTTGAAGTGTATAATGTATTTGAAAACTTACTTGTACCATATTGTCACCAGAAAAAAAAAATGTCGATTGTTTTTATAATGTCTGACTAAATCCAATAAGAAAATTTGACTTTTATTCTAGGTGGAAAAGTGCTAAAAGTCAATTTAAGAAAGGATGCATACCTAGAAATTCAAAGTCCTTTGTTTAAAAGAATTCAAAGTCTTTTTATTTTATAATCATAAATGTTTAATTTTGCTGACAATAATCACCATATGACTATCTTACTCATATTTTCCACATGCACACATTAGCTATAATTGACTTTGACCTTTAAATTAAATAATGACCTTGACCTTTAATCACAAAAAAACTATATCATGCATGAATTCCCGGTGTCAAACTTGTAGAGAATAGTAGTATTGCACATAATTCCAGGACACTTGGTAAAAAGGTTACATTGTAATGAGATGCATTAGTTACAAATAACACTAATTAAGCAAATTAGCTCATAAAAGAATTTCCCTAAAGCTGGCACAGTATTAAAAAAGCTAAAAATTATCCAAATACTCACATGAACACATATCAGTTAAAAAAAAAAAAACATTGCGTCTTTCAACATTTTCAGGTTCACTATAGAAGTGATATAGCCTGCTACTAGACTATATAAGTGTTTCCGAGATATCGATCATAAAATGAAAACATTGTACATCGAGCATCCTCGATGCAATATATGTAATATTACGGCTGGCGGATTACATAAACTACTGAGCTCCAAACTCACCTGTTTATGTTACATAAGTCTGTTATAGTTGAAAATTAATACACGAGCTCTGAAAAAATTATTCAACTCCCAGTCGGCATCATATAAAAACACTGATTATCCAAAGGTCTCTTACGTAACACTCAAAAGAAAACTGAGTGATTACTTGATAAGAACTATTCAAAAACAACCTCTTACTTCGGTTCCTAGTCAGGGATACCAGTAAGTACTGTTAGAAATTATTGGTGATCAAAATAATACACACTTTACAAAAATATATATATTCTATAAAAAGTTACAACAATAATACAAAAAAAATTAACATAGAAATAAAATTACTCGAAATATTACATGTTAACAAAACCTTTGACTAAGATAAAAGAAAGACTGAAAAAATTATACAATCACTTGTTTCACTGGAAATTAACTTATAAAAGTATTTAATTTTGATAGTTATTGAAAATAGTTATCACTCTAACACTACACTAAATGAAATTTACATAAAAATAACCGTTACACTTACTTTTATAGGTAGTAGGCTGGTAGGGCCACCAGCCACCCGTTGAGATACTACCGCTAGAGAGTTATGGGGTCCTTTGACTGGCCACACAGTATTACATTGGATCCTTCTCTCTGGTTACGGTTCACTTTCCCTTTGCCTACACATACACTGATTAGTCCGGCATATTCTTTACAGATTCTCCTCTGTTTTCATTCACCTGACAACACTGAGATTACCAAAGAATTCTTCTTCACCCAAGGGGTTAACTACTACCCTGTAGTTGTTCAGTGGCTTCTTTCCTCTTAGTAAGGGTAGAAGAGACTCTTTAGCTATGGTAAGCAGCTCTTCTAGGAGAAGGACACTCCAAAATCAAACCATTGTTCTCTAGTCTTAGGTAGTGCCATAGCCTCTATACCATGGTCTTCCACTGTCTTGGGTTAGAGTTCTCTCGCTTGAGGGTACACTTGGGCACACTATTCTATCTAGTTTCTCTTCCTCATCTTTTGTTAAAGTTTTTATGGTTTATATAGGAGATATTTATTTTAGTATTCGTAAAATATTCATTTTTTCCTTATTTCCTTTCCTCACTGGGCTATTTTCCCTGTTGGAGCCCCTGGGCTTATAGCATTCTGCTTTTCCAACTAGGGTTGTAGCTTAGCAATTAAAAATAATAATAATAATGATAATAATAATAATAATAATAATAATAATAATTATAATAATACGTCTTTTGGCTCACACGAAGTTACCAAAGAGGTAAGCGAAAGAAATACACTTCACTGTTTAACAAATCTTACAGGGCCAGTTACAGAAATTTATATGAAAATGTACTTACAATAACACACTACACTTGATTTACCATTCAATAAATTCCACCAAAGTTTGAACAACACCATACGTTGGGTAAAAAACATATTCACGTTTGAGAGGACACACACTTTATGTATTTGAGAGGAGATAGGCCTGGAGGACGTTATATACAGCATATATATATATATATATATATATATATATATATATATATATATATATATATAATATATATATATATATATATATATATATATATATATATATATATATATATAGATATGTATATATATATATATATATGTATATATATATATATATATATATATATATGTATATATATACAGTATATATGTATATATACATATATCTATATATATTATATATATATATATATATATATATATATATATATATATATATATATATCTTTGTTTTCGGTTACGTTCAGTTTCTCACTGCAGAACACTATTAAGGTTGGTAAAAAATGCAGGGTTGTTAGTATGTTTTCGTTTTTATATTATGATAATTTACAGAAAGATAACTAACATGGGAACCGATTAAATAAATTATAGCTGGTGCTTCCGGTTGACCAGGCTGACATGACTCTTTTTATAGTTTATATATGACATATCTGTTCTTTACGTTGTTGCTGTTTTTAGAATGATTTATTGTTAATTTGTTCTCATCGTTTATTTATTTCCTTATTTCCTTTCCTCACTGGGCTATTTTTCCCTGTTAGAGCCATTGGGCTTGGAGCATCTTGCTTTTCCAGCTAGGGTTGTAGCTTAGCCAGTAATAATAATAATAATAACAATAATAATACACCAATCATGAATTTCGCATCACGGGAGCAATGTCCTGACCCATAACGCAGCGAGATCAGTGTTTCCATTTCAGTGACGAGATGATAAGCAGATCTGGTCTTTAGAAATTTTGTATTTTTCGTTTATTGTTGTTCTGATAATCAGATGTGAATTATGATGAGGAACATTCATCGGCAAAAAGATCTGGAAATTCATATGATAGAGAGGGAGGATGAGGATAGAGCCCTCATGGGGGATGCTAAAGACTAAGCATTCATTACGAATGGAGAGTAACATGTGGTACATAAATACATAAAATCATTATCTGAACACCTGTAATATCTTATTAACTCACTCACACAACAAGCATTGCCACGACATTGCTTCGACTCATTTTCCCGAAAATCTGATCAACTCACGAAAATCCCATGAAACCCAACAATTGTGTTTGAATGATAGAAAATATTAATAATTAAAAAGGAATTGAAACAATGAAGATTTTGGTCATAACTTAGAATGAGTAACTGAAAAAAAGACTAAAAGTTTCATAGAAAGGAAAAGTCATATTTCTAAAACCAAGGCAATTGAAATAATTCATTGAAAAAAGAACACTGGGAATAACAATCGACATCAGGGAACCATTAGACAACTTCTTAATTCCAAAAATTATCTATTATAAAAGATTTGAAAGAAATATAACGTCTCCTACTGAATCTTATAGTCTGCTTAAATAATCTGAGATTTTCTAATGAAATTAGAAAATATTTATCTCAAAATAAGCTTAACATACAGACACACACACACACACACACACACACATATATATATATATATATATATATATATATATATATATATATATATATATAAATATACATCCATATATATATATATATATATATATATATATATATATATATATATACATATACTTAACTATGTACAGAACTTGTACAAAAGCCAGACCTCACTCATGAACATCTGCACGGCCACTTATCTCAGAAAATATATGCCGCGTACTGGCCTTCAGAAATTACCTGTTCAAATTATACCTTCCTCATACTGGTTGACGAAGGAATACCTATATAATAATAATATTTAATTTTTCTAGGCATACAAATATTGAATGCAAAATTGAAATATATAGATAGATGTAAACTACTAAGATAGTGGTATGGCTGGCTAAATTGTCCTTGTGCCCTCTGCCCACAAAAACAGTTTTCAGCTGTGCCCCATAGAGAGAGAGAGAGAGAGAGAGAGAGAGAGAGAGAGAGAGAGAGAGAGAGAGAGAGAGAGAGAGAGAGAGAGAGAGAGAGAGTGTGTAATAATAATGATAATAATAATAATAATAATAATAATAATAATCCTTTATTTCCAATTGTACATTGGGTATTCTACATAAGTAGCCATGTCAGTATAAAACATTTGAATTTAACTCATACATAAAACTTGGTATAGGTTAAGAATATTAAAATCATTAAAAATAGCAACAATATAAATACCATAGGAAACTATTTGAAACTATGTATAAAAGTAGACAGTCATAGGTAAAATGAGCTTCAAATAGAAATCCAAATAGTCATAAATTATCAATAAATAAGTATATAAAAATATGTACAGGCAATAAAATAATCTAGGACAGTTCTAAAAAAATAGGATATGTAGTAAAAATCAGATAGTCATAAGATTTCAATAAATAAGTCCCAACAAATATGTACAGACTCAGAACCCATTTTGAGTTAGGATACTTGGTTTTAAAAACTACAATGTAGTATCAGTAGTAAAAGACATAAAAATAGGCCAGATTAAAATCTAAGAACAAAGTACTAATGATTAAAAGAACAATTAAGACTGTTAAAAGTAAATTCCTTAGTTTTGACTTAAAAATAGACACAGAGCCTGCTTCTTTTATTTCACGGGGCTGTTTATTATACAACACTGGACCTCGGACTCTGATTTGCCTTGAACTAATACTAGTTTTGTGTCTTGCAACATACAAATCATCCCTTTGGCGTGTAGTGATATTACTGAATAAAGATACAGGTGGGAAACTGTATAACCAATCTGGAATTTTATTATTTAAAGCTTTATATACCATAGTGCACATGTCAAGAGTATACTGGTCTCTTATTTTCAACCATTCCAATTCCTTTAAATGTGGAGTTACATGTTCAAACTTTCTAACGTTGCCAACAGCCACTCTTGCTGCAAAGTTCTGCAGCTTTTGTACTCTTTGTAGCTGTGATTTGTTAGTACATCCCCAAACTTTTAAGCAATATTTTATAAAACTTAAAGCTAGTGACTGGACGACTATTATGCGAGTACTTGACTCAAAATGATCTTTTACTCTATTCAAGTACATAAGAGTACCCATTACCTTTTTATACATTTCGTCTATGTGATAGTCAAAGTTCATGTACCGATCGAAATGAACACCTAAATTTTTCACAGTCGTCATTGGCTTAATTATATTTCCATCAAAATTTATCTGTACCTCATCTCCAATATCTGACACATATTGCCTGGATCCAATAATGATAAACTGTGTCTTTCTCATTTAAAAGTAGGCCATTTCTCAAAAAGTAATCTTTAGCTCTGTTTAGAATGTCTTCTGCCTTACAAATCATGTTGGCTATATCCCTAATGTCACCTTCTATTAGTATTTGCGTGTCATCAGCATATTGAATTATAAAACAGCCAGGTATTGATCTCACGAGATCATTAACATATACCATAAAAAGTATAGGGCCGAGAATTGATCCCTGAGGTACTCCAAATTGAATATTTTTCTTCGATGATACAGCACCACTTAGCCTGACGGACTGAAACCTATTCTCAAGATAGCTCTTAAAACAGCTCTGATCAATATTCATCCACGTACATTTCTCTAATAATATGACATGATTTACGCTATCAAAAGCCTTAGATAAATCTAGTAATAAAAGTAAGGAAACTTTTTTGTTGTCTATATTTTCATAAATCTTGTCAGATAATTTTAACAGGGCTGTTTCAGTAGACAATTTTGGTCGGAATCCATGTTGGCTTAAAGAGATTAGTTTATTTTCCTCTAAAAATTCAGTTAACTGATTTGCAATAACTTTTTTCAAGTACTTTCGATAGAACAGGTAGCAAGGAGATGGGACGGTAATTAGAGATATCGTCGGCATCCCCGCTTTTGAAGAGCGGAATGACATGGGGAATTTTCCATATGTCCGGATATGAATAAGTAATAATTGATGTATTGATAATTATCGTCAGGTAAAAAGCAATAACATATAAACCATCTCTAATGAAACGTAAACAAATACCATCAGATCCAAAGGCGTTAGTTTCTTTCAAATCTTTAATGACTAAGATTACTGTGTTACAGTCCACTGGCCTTGGTTTAAAACTATCGACTCTACTGTGAGGGATAATAGGGTCTGTTTCCAAAGGCATGCGGTTATGCAGTTCTTCCTGTGTTTTTTCAAAGGTCTTTCTCACCACTTCTGCAAAGAATTCGTTAAACTCTTCAGCTTTACGTTGCAAATCATCTTTGGTATCACAATTCATCTTATTCGTATCGCTGTTTATTCTATTGAAAAGCATATTATTAGTAATCTTCCACGTAGCAGCCATGTCACCTTTAGCATTTTTAAATTCTTGTTTATAGTACTGCCTTCTACTATCAGTTAACATCGAGTTTACCTTTTTCTTCAGTTCCTTATGAGTTTCTCTAAGCTGAGTATTTTCTCTTTGATTTTTTAGCTTTTTCTTTACGTTATCTCTTACCATTATCGTCTCTTTTATAGTATCAGAAATCCAAGGGGCAGGGGGACGAGTTACTTCTCTAGTAACTACAGGTGCACACATATCTACACAGGATGTGAAAACATTGGTTAAAATTTCTACTTGCTTACTTACGTTATCGGTACTTAAAATTTGATTCAATGTGTGAACATTATTCATAAGTAGAGAGCAAAGAGTTTCTTGAGAGTAATTTTTCAAGCACCTAAAAGTTTTAAAAATAGTTTGCCTTTTCGGTTTACGAACGTTCAGCAAAGTTAAAATATTCTCGTGGTCTGCTATTGAGCTAGGGGTTACCTCTGATTTTCTTATCATATATTTAGAATTTGTAATGACTAGATCGATAAGGGATGCTGAGGTAGAAGTGATTGGTGTGGGTTTATCTACAATCTGGTCAAATCTTAAGTTTTTAATTAGCTTACCCAGTTTGTTCTCCTTTTTTAACAGATCATCATTAAAATCCCCGTAAATGAAAATAGGTTTATTGCGTAAAATTACTTCCTTAAAGACGTCTGAAATATAGTTAAAAGAGGTAACAGCAGCTTTAGGATGGCGGTACACGCACCCGACAATAATAGAGGGAAATTTTCGATGTTGGACGGAGACCCACTTATCTTCCACTCCCTCCTGTTTTTCGATCCCAAATTTCAGCTCGGTGACTTTCAAATAATTTCTTATATACAAACATACACCTCCACCTCGACCATGATCCTCACGATATATATTATACTCAGGTATATGAATAAAGGTATCACTTATATAAGGATACAACCATGTCTCACTAATACATAAAATATCGATTTTTTGTTCTTCTAGCACTAACTGAATTTCAAGTCTATGACCAATTATTGATTGGGCATTTATGTGTACAATTTTTAGAAAATCATTACATTGAGCATTCTCAATGGCACTGCCTTCTTGGCCTATGTCCTAGTAATGGATATTTTTCTGACATTGTTTGCTTTTGTGTCCATATTCATGGCATGAGTAACACCTAACCTTATGGTCGAACCTACAGTCGGATTGGTGGTGATTAAACTCACCACATTTGTAACACCCATACCTATTTATTTCGGTATATGAATAATAGTAGTCGTTAACTTCTCTATTAGGTCTATCATATCCTTGTCTAGCATTTGCACTACAAAAGTGCGATTGGTCTCTACCATAACCAAGTCTACCTTGATGATAAGTATTATTCCTTGAGTGTTGATAGCTATTTCTATGTAACCTATTTTTATTCCTTCCTTCTACCTCCCGATTTATCTTAAGGTTGCTACTTTTACTCTTTACATGATTAAACCTATAGTCATTATTTTTCAGATTACATATATTTGACTTGATTTCTTTCCAATTATAACAGAAAGTCATTTCTGCATATAGATGAAATTGCATCTAGCAACCTAACCGCACTAATTCTATTTAGCAAATCATAGTTTTTATCATCCTGGTTTTCATAGCAATTTGTATCAATATCGCCTGTTCCAAGCTTAAAAAACCTTTGTGTCTCAATTAAAACAACACCATTTCTGTCACACCATTCTAACAATTTACAGTTATATTGATTTATTTTACTATTCAAATCATGTCTTGCTTCTAGAGCCGGAACAAGTTCACAAACCTTTACTACAATGTCATTATTTTTCTCTTTGAGTTCAGCCACAATGGCGCCCAGGTTATCGAGGACTCTTTCCAACGCTACATCTTCGTCAAGCAGGTCCTGAGTGCCACAGTAGATGATGCATTCTTTCGGTGAAATTTCCAGTTTTTCCCTAATCCAGGACTTTAGTAGATCCAGATTTGCTTCGGGGAGGATTCTGATCATAACCTTATCGTTGAGGTCACTAGACTTTACTTCTTTTAAACAAGAATCTCCAATGAGTAATATATTTCCTTCATTAGAAGTGGATGCCAGAATTTGCCGGGAGCGCGATCTATTCTGTTGCTGAAGGCTTTTTTTTAAGTGTTTGATAGTTTCTTCAGCAAAATAAAGTTTAGTTTTAAGCTCCTCTATTTCTTTTTCCTTCTCTGCCAGGGAATTGTTCACAACATAAAAATTGTCTTTAGTTTCCCTAACAAACGCTTCAAATCGGTGCCGTAGTTCTGCCAAATTTGGGATTAGTCTCTCATTTTCTATCGCATGGGTGCCATCAGGCGGTGAAAGTGTTTCTTCAAGACTTCCATAATAAGTGGTCAGTTTATCAATTAAGGTTTCTTTATTAGTCCATATACCTCCAAGTCCCAGCTGAGTAAAGTGTTTCTGCAATTCACTCTTCTTGTAACCTCTTAAAACTTGTTGTGTTGGGTTTGAAAGCGACGACAACGGTGGTTTGTCTCTCTCTTCTCCACCTCTCCCTGTCTCTTCAACTGCTATATGTGCACTATTAGTAAGCATATTTGATGTTTAAAGTGCGTGACGAATAATGGGCTCTTAATACAGTGTCCAGGAAAGTGATAAATACTTTGTAATTTACGATAATTAGATTCTGATAGAAAGAAACAATACTATGAAGTTCCTTTGACGTCACAAGATGCCTAGTGCGCATGCGCGGCTCGGAAATTTTTTTTAACAGGAGTCTAGTGGGAAACTCCAAGAAATTTCACAGCTAAAAATAACAATGTACACTTCGAAATTACTGTAAACACTAGTCACTGACCCAATCACTGCACTTTCACATACACGAACTGGTCACTGTAATCCCATAGAAAATTCAAATATGCGAAGAAAATCCTTGTTAAATGAGGAGGTCATCCAATGCGGTGGGAGCTGTTCAGCAAGAGAGAGAGAGAGAGAGAGAGAGAGAGAGAGAGTTTCCTTATCCTACATCGTTAATGAAAAGACGGAGATTGTCCGATAGAGTTTCCTTTGAGGATAAAAATGTTAGAATTGTCAGTGCACTGAGAGATCTCATGTACACAGAATACCTTCTCTCTCTCTCTCTCTCTCTCTCTCTCTCTCTCTCTCTCTCTCTCTCTCTCTCTCTCTCTCTTTCAAATAAACATAATTGAGTGTTGGTCACTCTTTTATAACTTGAAAAAACATATTTAAGTGTATATACTATGTAATGGGTCCTATGTCAGAGACTTCTGTGAAAGGACATCTGCTGCAATTTGTTGAAGAACAGCTGGTGTAATTTGTGAAAGGTATATAGTGGGGAAGCATAGCAAATCTGTTGTGCATTTTGTGATACAAAACCGAATTTTGTAAATATGTGTATTAATATTACGAACTTTTTCAAATACTGCACCACTTGAAAATCTCTCTTTATATCTGCCATTTCGGATTTCAAAATAGCCGCCGCTTGAAATATACGTTTGCTATCATCTTTAGACATAATGGAGATATTGACTTGATGCTGGTATCGAAATGTATGTTTTTTGGGGTCTGTTTCCTCTGTTAAATAATTCATGCCTTTAATTGGAAAATTGGGGAAAAAGTAAATTTTGACTTGCGTTTCCTAGCCTACCCTGGAAAAGATTATCAGCATTTTTTAGATCATTCAAGTCGATTAGGGATGATAAACCTGATTTAATAATGATGAAGGGCGAGGTTGAGTGGACCTCATTGTTGAAATGTAATTTTAGAATTAATTCTATATAATTTCAAACTCCTTCATTATTTTTTTGTTTTGCTTTAGATTATGGCTAGTAGCAGTGAATTATTGGATTATCTTGGGGAAAACCCATAAAAGTTGCCATTGGATGAGGTTAAAGAAAAACTTAAAGTCTTGAGGAGTAAAAGAGCCACTCATATACGAAAAAATCACAATATATTGTAAAAAGTTGCAGGAATTGCATGATACTGGAACATTGCATTCATCTTTGTGTAAAATGCAGATACGTGAAGTGGAATTGGAATTAAGTAAAGTAAGTGAATGCAATGAATTAATTAATTTGCTAATGGAAAAAACTGAATTAGGAATCAGAGATGAACAGTTTTTTAATAATGAATTAGATGATCAAGCTCAATACAAAATTAATGCTTCAATAGAATTAGATGCCTATGAAGCTTATTTGGTTAAAAAAAAGAGATGAAAGTGTTGGCATTTCTGTAAAAGATTACACTGATTGTATGAGTGATGGTAAACCTCCTACTTTAACTTGTGGCACTTTTAATGGCAAAGAGAAGGATAAATTCGCTTTTCATAATTTCTTGAATCAGTTTAATAATGTAATTGGTTCTAGAAAACACTTATCAGCTTCGGCTAAATTATCGTATCTGGTTGGTTACTTAAAGGGGTATGCACTAAAACAAGCATCACATTTGTCTATTACTGATAAAAATTACGCAGTAGCATTAGATTTGCTGACTGATGAATTCTTAGTTAAGGATTTCATAATAGATAAAACACTAAAAAAATATATTAAAATCTGTCCCTAGTGATGATAATGATCTTGAGTTTTCCAATGCTTAATATTTTATAGCAGAGGATAGATCTTATTTACATGAATTGCAGCATTATAATGTAGATTTCTTGTAAGAGTGTTCTGCTGGTAATATTCTTGTGAGTCCAACTATAAAGAAGCTTTGAGAACTTCAAGTAGAACTACATCAGTGAATAAAAAGTTGTACAGAGACATTAAAAATCCAAATGGCAGTTGTCTATCAGTAGTGCAGGCAAATGAAGTAGAGCAAAATTTTCCGCAATACAAAATTTTGACACTGTGGTAGTTGCAAACAAAAATGTTTAAAGTCATTGCAAATTATGCTTTTCTGATGGACACTATTTAGGAAAGCGTGAAACTTATTCAACCTATGAGTCTAAGTAGCCAGAATAGTAGAATTATCTCTGTGCATTAGGTGTACTGGTTCTGGTCACAAAGAATATGAATGTTAAGGAGAAAAAGGGTATGATGAGGTTTAAATGTTTGATTTGCAAGAAAAGAGAGCCCAACCAAGAAAAAACTACCAAGACTAATGTTAGTGTAAATTTGTGCTATGCTTCCAGAAATATCGATATCAGTAATATTTTACCAACAATGACCCTAGAGTTGAAGAATGGAAAGAGATGCCGTAAAGTAAGGGGTTTGGTGGATTGTGGTAGTCAGAGGTCCTATATAGTGAAACATGTTTCCAAAGATATGTGTTCAGAGTATGAAAGTTTATATGAATTGGAACATGAAGTGCATACATATATAGGTCAAGAAACTAAACAATTCAAACAAATGTCAACTGGTATAAACATAGGAAATAGATTAGCATTTGTGCCTTTATTAATAGACGAAGCGATGAGTATTTCCTGTGAAGTGCCAGGTATGAACCAGAAAATAGATAGATTGAAATCAGAGAATAAAAGTTTGGCTGATGAAACATTTTATGGAAAGAAATCATGAATTAATAGAAGTAGATATGCTGATAGGTATGGATATAATTCAGTATTTCTCCTTGTCCATTCAGAAATGTGGTGGTGGTTTTTGTTTCATATTGAATGGAAGGGTAGCCCCAGTAGGAAATGCATTAAACTTCCTTAATTCTTATCAAAAAAAGTCCTTGTTTGAAACTCGGACAAAGGCAAAGCAAGTTAGTAACAAGACCAAAACTATGGTTAACTTAATTATGGATCCTCTTAAATCATATTTTAATCCATTGGAACATATTTTGTCTGACAGTGAAGTAGATAATGGGCTGGAAAATCTGTTTAGTTTTGAATCTATGGGTATTAAAACTAATGATAAGGAGCTGGTCTCATTTGATAAACAACAAATAGAGAATTTCCAAAAAGGTATTAGTCTGAAGGAGGGTTATTATCATGTTAAATTACCTTGGTACCCTGAAAAAAGTTTCCAAGTGCCTTCTAATCATTTTATAGCCCTTAAGGTTTTGAATAGAACAATGGAACATCTTGATAGGAAGGGATTATTAAGTAAATATGAGGAAGTCTTTGATAACCAATTGAAAGATGGAATCATAGAAGAAATAAATGTATCACCTTCTGATTATGATAATTATACTTGGATACCTCGTAGGCCTGTAATAAGAACAGATGAACAAGTAACAACTAAAATAAGACCTGTTTTCAATTATTCCTTAAAGACTAATAAAGAGTTGCCTTCACTAAATGAAGCTGCATACACAGGAATAGATTTAATGGGTTCTATTTTGAAATTATTATTTTATTTTAGAACAAACGAGTATGTTATGCTAAGTGATATCAAACAGGCATTTTTAATGAAAAAGCTTTCAGAAGAATATGATAAGAATAGGTTTTGTTTTTTCTGCAAAAGAGGAAGTAAATTAGTATTTTATAGATATAAGACTATAGTTTTTGGTTATACATCTTCACCTTTCATTCTTAATTATGTTATGAAGCATCCTGAGGATAAGTGTAGAGAAATTTTAGAAAATATTTTTATGTATATAATTTAATAATCACAGGTCATAATATTGATGAATTACAGGAATTATATAGTCTTTGTGCATCAAGAATGCAAGAAGGAGGATTTACTTTGAGGCATGGAATTCTAATTTACTTGAATTAAGGAACCTCATGGGAGCTGAAGGAAGGCTAGTTGAGCATAATTGTATAGAAGAGAAAGTTTTAGGTTATAGGTATAATGTAATTAGTGATACTTTAAGTCTGGCACCTTGTAGTGTGGAAGCTGCTGCTAACACTAAAAGAAAAGTTTTGTCTCAGATCTCTAAAGTTTTTGATCCACTGAATTTTACCTTTCCAGTAAGTATAAGAGGGAGGATATTAATGAGAAAAGTATGGAAATTAGAAGTAGAATGGGATCAACAAGTACCAAAAGAGAACAAATGAGATGAAAAGCATAAGTAGAGATTTTGAAATGCTGTCAGACTTGTGTTTTCCTCGTCAGGCTTTAAATGAACAAAAAACATATGGGCTTCATGTATTTTGTGACAGCTCAACTGAAGCTTATGGTTTTGTAATGTATGCATGTTCTGATGACAATCAAAGCTCTTTTTTGTTTGCTAAATTAAAATTGGCTCCTTTAAGAAAGGGAAATGAGCATAGTGTGCCCACTTTAGAATTAATGGGGGTGATTTTAGCATTAAAATGTCTACCTACACTTGTGGAAACTTACAGAAATATTCAGTTCCAATTTGTAAATATTTGTGTGGACGTTCAAGTTGTATTGAACTGGATAATAACTAAGGAGTCTAAAGTAAAATCTAAATTTATAAGAAATAGGATATTAGAAGTAGATGAACTTAAGAGTGAAATTGTTAAAGAATTTAAAGTACCTGTAAAGTATAATTATGTGCATACAGAACAAAACCCTGCTGATTTGTTGACGAGAGGGTTATCTTATGATAAGTTTTTAGAGAATAGGAAATTTTGGTTGGAGGGACCAGAATGGCTAAATAATAATTTTGAAAGATGGCCTAAATATCCTTTTATGAGTTTGTCTCCACAACATAAAGGTAAAGTAAATGTAAATTATGTGGATATAGTGAAAGTAAACACAGGCTTTTTGAATATTAATAAATTTTCTAGTTATGAAAGGCTTGTCAAATTCACTAGTTATTTCTTCAGACCTGTATGCAAAGTAAAGGGTGGAGATCCAAGGGAAAGGGCCAAAAAGTATTGGATTAAAATAGCTCAAAGTGAATGCTTCTCTAAGGAAATAGAATTCCTGAAAAAAGAAGTAAAATCAGAACAAAATGTTCCTTCTCTAGTCTCTAATTTAAATCTATTTATAGATGAAGATGACATATTAAGGTCTAGAGGAAGGATTGCTAAGTGCTTATATTTTGACTATAATGTTTATAATCCTGTGTTGCTTCCAAAAGTGCATAAATTGACATCTTTAATACTTAATTATTGTCATGAAAAGGTGCAACATTTGGGTACTGGTACTACCTTAAATTTTCTTAGGGAACAAGGGTTTTGGATCCCTAAAGGGTTAGTGGCAGTTAAGACTGAAATAAGGAATTGTAAAGTATGTCAAAAGTATAATGCTCTGGCTTATAAATATCCAAAAGTAGTTGACATGCCTAAGCATCATATGAATTTGCACTTGCTATGTTTAAAAACAGACTCAATCAAATTCACATATTTAAGAGGAATTCCGCGATAACGCAGGACTCCCCACAAATTAGTCGGTACACACTATCAAAGGTATTCCCTTCGTATCTCCTATTCATGATCTCACTAGTGTTCCATCTAACGTTGTCTTTCTTCATCCTCTGTTCTTATTACAGATCCATCTTTCTTTTTGATGGGTAAAAGCTTCTTCTTCTTTGCCCCAGTAGATATTCAATTGATAATTCTATGAGAAATTCTTACTTCCTAGCAAGTCCCTGAATTCATAGCTTTGTCAGCTTGATCTGCCTTCCAGACCACATATTCTATCCAGTCATTCCTGGCTTTTCACTATCGATACTAGAATATTTAGCATTCTCTTCCTTGTAATTTTCATTACTTCCTCGAAAACTTTCAACAATCAATTTCTGTCTTTGTCTCCTTTTTATAGTATCCCACGTATCATTAGATATCCATGACTTTTTTTTCCTGATAACTGCGTGTCCCAAAACTTCACTACCAACTGACTGATATGTCTTTAATATCACACCATTCTTCATTAATTGCCTGCTCGTCATCTCTTAAAGTCTCTAAGACTGCAAATTAATTCCTCCATTCAATTGCAAATGTTTCTCTGTGCTCATCTTCTAGAAGCTTATTTGTGTCAAATCTAGATAATCTGTTAGTGGTTTCAGTTTTAATTTCAGTGTGGCAATGAGGAGCTGGGGATCGCTACTAATATCTGCACCTCTATAGGTTCCTACATTTCTTTGAGTTCTCCTTCTCTCTTTATTAATGGCAATGTTATCTATTTGATTTTTGTAATGGTTCATGGGGAAGTCCGTGTATACTTGTTGATGTTCTTGTGTTGAAATTGAGTACCTCAAATGACAAGATTGTTTGTTGAACTGAAATTCATAAAATATGCTCCATTTTCACCCATCACCTTCTCCATCCCTTGATAATTCCTTCCAACTTCAGCATTGAAGTTGTCAATCATAATTTTCATATCTCTCTTTCCTTTAATACAATCTGCAGTTTTTCATAGTATTCATCTTTTCTTTTTTCAGGGAAATAATTTGTTGGTGCATAGCAAACTATAATACTCATATTACACTACTTCGATTTGAACTTTGCAAGTAACAATCTACTATTTATAGCTCTCCACTCAGTTAATGCCTTTCCTGCTCTTGGTGTCATCATCATTCTTACCCCTTCTCTTCCAACTCCATATGTTCTTCCTGAATTTATATATATATATATATATATATATATATATATATATATATATATATATATATATATATATATGTCTTGGTCTAAGGTTTCCTTGTTAATCCCCATACAACATGTTTCATTTAGGGCCAAGATTTCCAAACTATATCTCATAAATTCATTCTCCACTTGCTGTAACTTCCTAATCTGGTTCATGGTTCTAATATTCCAATTGCCAATTTTCTATTTTTCTTTACTATCTATAAGCCGGTTAATTCTTAGTACCCCACTATGCCCGGGACTGGGGACCATTCTGTCATCTCTTTCCATTGACAAACTAAATCCATAGAGGATTCATTGTCTAGATTCATTAGAGTATAGCCAGTTGCTTGTGATGCGTATTGTCTATCTAACCAAGTCAAGTGACCCCTTCCGTTCCATTCTAACTCCAGTAAGGTCAACCGCCAGGCATCTGGAATAGAGGCCGAAAATACACTTTCTCTATCACCTTAAACCCAATCCATCAACCTGCTGCCAGTAATTTCATTGAGATTTAAGGGGTCATTTCCTCCACACCTATAGTTCTTGTTACTCCACTTATATAACCGTTGGCGAACATGTATTGCTAAGATATACCACCTAGCAGAGTATATATATATATATATATATATATATATATATATATATATATATATATATATATATATATATATATATATAAAGAATATATATATATATATATATATATATATATATATATATATATATATATGTATATATATATAAAAGAATATATATATATATATATATATATATATATATATATATATATATATATATATATATATATATATATATATATATATATATATGTTTATATATATATATATATATATATATATATATATATATATATATATATAAACATATATATATATATAAATATATATATATATAGATATATATATAAATATATATATATAAATATATATATATATATATAGATATATATATATAAATATATATATATATATATATATATATATATATATATAAATATATATAGATATATATATAGATATATATATATATATATATATATATATATATATATATATTTATATATATATATATATATATATATATATATATGTATATATATGCACATATATATGTATATATATATACACATATATATGTATATGTATATATATATATATATATATATATATATATATATATATATAAACATATATATAGTATATACATATATATGTATAGGCATATACAGTATATATATACATATATATATATATATATATATATATATATATATATATATATATATATATATATATATATATATATATATATATATATATGTCACATTCCTTATATTCTCATGCAAGTGAGGCAGGGTGTCGTCATCCTTGTCAATATTCTGCAGTAACACGCTACCATGTCCATAATTACTGGCATCTACTTGAAGATAGAAAGGTTTATCAAACTCTGGTGTCCTAAGAATAGGATAAGATGACATTAATAATTTCAGTTGGTGAAAAATTTCTAGTTGCCGATTAGTCCATTCAAATTTTTTCTTGCTCGAGGTAAGTTCAAACAATGGCCCTGTACTACTAGAATAATTTGGACAAAATTTCTTATAGTATCCAGTCATACCCAAAAATGTACGTAAAGACTTTTTGTCATGGGGTGTTGGATACACCATTATAGATCTTATATTAACCTCTTTAGGCAATACCTTACCACTACCTACTTCGTGACCTATGTAAGTTACAGTAGCCTTACAGAAGATACTCTTAGAAAGATTTATGGTAAGATTAGCTGCTCTTAATCTTCTAAAAACTTCTTCCAGGAGTTGGAGATGTTTTTCCCAAGAGGAGGTTGCTATCACAATGTCGTCTAAATATGCATATACTCCTTCAAGTCCTTGAGTCACTGTCTGGATCATCTTCTGGAAAGTAGATGGGGCGTTACACATTGCAAAGGGCATGACATTGTATGAAAAGAGTCCAAAAGGCACTATAAAACTCGAAATATCTTTAGCTCTCTCTGTTAGTTGAATTTGATATCCTTTCATAAGGTCGATCTGAGTTAAGTATCTAGCATCACTAATGGCATCCATGATATCTACTATTCTAGGAAATGGATTAGAGTCTTTAAGGGTAACTGCGTTTACTTTCCTATAATCTGTGCACATCCGATATTTGCCATTGGGCTTCTTCACCAACAAGCAAGGAGAGGCCCACGGAGAGGAACTTGGCGAAATCAGATTGTTTGCCAGTATATAATCCACTTCCTCTTTCAGAATAGCCAGTCTGTCTTTAGAAACTCTGTAGTAGGACTGTCTTATAGGTTGCACGTCAGTCTGGATAGCAACATCATGTTTCACAATTGTACATTTTCCAGGAGTATCCGAACACAGATCATTATATTGCTGGATAAGTTCTACCATTTCTTTCTTTTTGTCATCTGCCTCAAGATCCAGGTAGGAAGGGAGGGACTGTAGGATTTGCGAGTTCTCAGAGTCCTTCCATGACATCATAATTTCATCCGATAAGGATTTTTCTGCAACAGAATTGTTATCAGATTCCATTAGTGGTAGAGACTACAACAGCAAGGTTACATACTTCCTTTGATGGCGATCTTACATAAGGTTTCAAAAGATTTACATGGACTACCCGAGAAGATTGTCTTTTATCTGGAGTCTTAATCAGGTAGTTAACTTTAGAAATTCGTTTAGCAATTACATAAGGTCCCATGAATTTCTCACGTAATGAATTACCAGGAATGGGATGATACACCAATACCTCATCACCAACATTAAAGCTTCTTACATTTGCTTTCTTATCATACAGATGTTTCATACCTTCCTGTGCCATTTGCAGATTACTTTGAGCAAATTGCAGAAGCTTACTCAATATCCGATTCAGGGAAGCAAGATATTTCGACGCATCAGACTCTTCTCCCTTTCTATCACCCTGAAGAATTCTCTCCTTTATAGAAGTGAGTATGGTGCGTGGTCTTCGTCCAAACATAAGTTCGAAAGCACTGATGTTAGTAGATTCATTGCGAACACTACGCAATACATACATTAATAGGTCTAGGTCTTCATCCCAGTCCTTTCCCGTCTCGAAGATATACTTCCTTAGTAAAGCTTTCATTGTCTGATGAAATCTCTCTAGGGCTCCATTGGTCTGAGGATGGTAAGCTGAGGCCAGAACATGATTAATTCTAAAGAGTTTCAATGTATCTCTAAAAACCTTACTGGTAAAATTTGTTCCACGATCACATTGTATCTCTTTTGGAAAACTAAAGATAGTAAAAATATTTAGCAATTGTTTAAAAATTGTTTTTGATGCTATATTACGTATTGGAATGGCAATAGGGAACCTAGTAGTGGGACATTGTATAGACAATATATACTCATTTCCTTTACTAGTTCTATTTAAGGGACCTACACAATCTATAGTAACTTTATCAAAAGGAACTTTTGGTACAGTAACAGGTATTAATGGTGCTGGAGGAACAGACTGATTGGGTTTACCTACCAGTTGATATGTCGAGCAAGCATTTACAAAGTTTCTTACATCCTTTTTCATACCTAACCAATAAAAATCTTCTGCCAGTCGCTGGTAAGTTTTGGTGATTCCTAAGTGACTATCCACCGAGTGTGCAATCTCTAGAAGGGCTTTGCGGTGCAACTCCGGAACCACCAGTTGCTGTTTGTCCCCCCAATCGTCTTCATAACGCAGTTTAGGAGAACGAAAATGTCGTAGAAGGATTCCCCTTTCCTTATAAAAGTAAGGAGACTTCTGATCCTTCTCTGGTTGATCGATCACCTTCCCAAATAATGACTGTAAAGATTCATCTTTAAGTTGGTCATTAGCAAATTTATTAGGAGTATTATCTAGTAGTTTAATAGCATTTTCAACCTGTTCAGAAGCACAATTTGAAAGATTAAGGTCAGGATTATTAGTAGTTGTTCTTTTAGACCTGGTTACCACCTGACATTGTTTTTCTTTAACCTCGGGAGAGGTGATTAGTAAATTGCTAAAAGCTGTCCCGTGGGCCAAATCATTGCCAATCAACACATCGATATCCCTGCATGGAAATTCCTTTTCATTTAAGTCTACTTCTACTGATCCGTCATAGTACGGGCATTTCATTTGTATAGTTACCAATGGAAACACAGTTTCATGTGACAAATCCGAGACTGCTATATACCGGCATGTAGCCTTTGCTAATCGTTGAAGTTTTGGGCTTATGAAAGTTTGCGATGAAGCAGTATCACGCATCATAGTAACCGTTTCGTCCCCAACAGTTCCTTTGCATTTGAATATATCAAAATCAGTCTCACTTTCTACACAAAACATAACTTTCTTACTTCCAGGGGAAGTTACGTTAGAGGCCGGATGTCCTGTATTCAGAGAAGTGTGTTTGCTTGGAAAATTCTCTAAAGCTTTAGCTTTTTTCCGAGAGTGAGCTACCTTGCATTAAGGCTTATCGCAGTCTTGGATCAAATGGCCAGTAGTGCTGCAAAAAGTACAGTAAATATCTACATTATCATTTTTAGACTGACCCGAGTCCGTATTTACCCGTTTAGTCTTGTGAATAAGAAAATACTCATCTGCCAATATTGCTGCTTTCTTAGGATCCTTTTTTTGTCTTTCTTTAATGTACATTGATATGTTAGCTGGAATTTTCCTAAGGAACTCTTCCAAAACAATTAGTTCTTTAAGCTTTTCAAAGGAAGTAACATTTTCTTTATCAATCCATTTCTCAAACAGTTTAACTTTAAAGTAAAAAATTCCAAGAAAGTTTGCTCAACACCTTTATTTGAATTTCTGATATTTTGCCTATAACCCTCCGGAGTAATACTGTAGGCATCTAACACAGCTTTCTTTAAGATTTCGTAGTTTCTTTCTGTAATCATTTGAGCACAAATTGAAGCTGCCTTACCTTTAAAGGAAGTCCTAATTAGTAACACCCACTCAGTCTTAGGCCATTTTAATGAAGATGCGGTATTTTCAAAAAATTAAAAGAACTTCTCTGGGTCCTGTTCATTAAAGATGGGAATCAATTTCCTGGCTTTAAACACGTCAAATTGCTCTGGAAAATCTTTCTCTGCTTTCCTCTCACTTAGCCTTATTTCTACCAATTGTCGTTCTAGTTCCAATTTCTTCTTATTATCAATTTCTTTTTCAATTTCTAAATTTTCTAGACGAACCTCTTCGACTTCAATCTTCATTCTCTCTCTCTCTCTCTCTCTCTCTCTCTCTCTCTCTCTCTCTCTCTCTCTCTCTCTCTCTCTCTCTCTCTCTCTCTCTCTCTCATGATCTCTAGTGAAGCCCTTTCTTTAGCTATTTCAGCTTCAGCCTTTGCTCGCTCTAACTCTATCATTAACTTCAAGGTCTCAGCTGTGGGTTGAGGAGCTTTCTCCA
This sequence comes from Palaemon carinicauda, assembly GCF_036898095.1. Taxonomy (NCBI): domain Eukaryota; kingdom Metazoa; phylum Arthropoda; class Malacostraca; order Decapoda; family Palaemonidae; genus Palaemon; species Palaemon carinicauda. Next base: position 47,125,445 of record NC_090727.1, read on the forward strand.
ATGCTAAAGGCCATACCTTTTTTGCTTCTTCCTCTGATATATAACCCTTATCGACTAACTTTGTCAAAACCAGCCCCAGAATCTCTTTCTTAACTGCACCTGCAGGAACAACAACATCGTGGTCTTCCGCAAGTTTCAGTAACTCTGCCTTTTTAGCATACCTCAATGCTCCTAGATGTTCTTTAGGGTCTGCTGCAAAATCTAATGTGTGAAATGACATATTGGCAACTATGATATATACCTATCTTCAGCACATTTATGGTACAGTTTTGATATCCACAAAACAATGCAAAATATTCAATAGCAAATAAACATTCAAAAATACGTTAACATGTAACTATAAAGTAACCAATAGAAAAGATTTGTGATATAGAGTTGGAAGGTTGATAAGGCTTAGCTACTCCCTAGTGAAGAACTTCCATCAAATATCACTACAAAAATGAAGGCTTATTTGCCTTTGTGGCTTTCAAAAGCCAATGGAAGTGACCCAGATCAATACTAGGATGGCCCAAAAGAAGCCGTGATACCTCATAAAAAATGCTTAAATGGGTACGTATCTCTAGTATGCTAGTGAGCACTTAAGATATTTAGCATAGCTTAAATACCTGATAATTTGATGAGCCCAAATGCTTTATGTGGTCCTCCCGCTGGTGCCGCAATCATTCACCCACAATAACCGTTGATACACAAATTACAATATGTTACTCAAGGTGGTCTAATACTGTTTAAGGATTTTCATAGCACAGAGCTTAAATTTCAATAACAAATTGGGCAATTGGGGCACTTAAACTATATAATATCAATATTCACAATGAATCAAAATTAACACGATCCCGGACAGGCCCTCACTGTCACGTTCCTCATATTCTCATTTCCAGATTTAAAACCTTCTTCCGAGGAATGCGAATTGTACCCTCAATGGCCCCAATGTTCTTACCACTTCAGTTCTTAATTTATTCGTCAACAGCTACTGTAGATAAATGATGCAACACCAATGGGAAAAGACACTCAAGACTGAATAGTAATACATTTATAAACAGCTTAAGTATAAACTAAAATAACACTTTACACTTTGGTTGGGTAAACCAGACTGCTCTAGATTTAAACAAATGGGAAAAAGTAAACTTATATGCCTAATCAGGGATTATGTACAATATATACAATTCATTGCCGATTTAGCGAAAACTAGATGACGCTGGGGGGTTGGCTTAGCGATGGCTAGATGGCGCTGGAGCGTTTGCTTAGCGATGGCTAGATGGCGCTGGAGCGTTTGCTTAGCGATGGGTAGATGGCGCTGGAGCGTTTGCTTAGCGATGGCTAGATGGCGCTGGGGCGTTTGCTTAGCGATGGGTAGATGGCGCTGGAGCGTTTGCTTAGCGATGGGTAGATGGCGCTGGAGCGTTTGCTTAGCGATGGGTAGATGGCGCTGGAGCGTTTGCTTAGCGATGGGTAGATGGCGCTGGAGCGTTTGCTTAGCGATGGCTAGATGGCGCTGGAGCGTTTGCTTAGCGATGGGTAGATGGCGCTGGAGCGTTTGCTTAGCGATGGGTAGATGGCGCTGGAGCGTTTGCTTAGCGATGGCTAGATGGCGCTGGAGCGTTTGCTTAGCGATGGGTAGATGGCGCTGGAGCGTTTGCTTAGCGATGGCTAGATGGCGCTGGAGCGTTTGCTTAGCGATGGGTAGATGGCGCTGGAGCGTTTGCTTAGCGTTGGCTAGATGGCGCTGGAGCGTTTGCTTTGCGATGGGTAGATGGCGCTGGAGCGTTTGCTTTGCGATGGGTAGATGGCGCTGGAGCGTTTGCTTTGCGATGGGTAGATGGCGCTGGAGCGTTTGCTTTGCGATGGGTAGATGGCGCTGGAGCGTTTGCTTAGCGATGGGTAGATGGCGCTGGAGCGTTTGCTTAGCGATGGGTAGATGGCGCTGGAGCGTTTGCTTAGCGATGGGTAGATGGCGCTGGAGCGTTTGCTTAGCGATGGGTAGATGGCGCTGGAGCGTTTGCTTAGCGATGGCTAGATGGCGCTGGAGCGTTTGCTTAGCGATGGGTAGATGGCGCTGGAGCGTTTGCTTAGCGATGGGTAGATGGCGCTGGAGCGTTTGCTTAGCGATGGGTAGATGGCGCTGGAGCGTTTGCTTAGCGATGGGTAGATGGCGCTGGAGCGTTTGCTTAGCGATGGCTAGATGGCGCTGGAGCGTTTGCTTAGCGATGGGTAGATGGCGCTGGAGCGTTTGCTTAGCGTTGGCTAGATGGCGCTGGAGCGTTTGCTTAGCGTTGGCTAGATGGCGCTGGAGCGTTTGCTTTGCGATGGGTAGATGGCGCTGGAGCGTTTGCTTAGCGATGGCTAGATGGCGCTGGAGCGTTTGCTTTGCGATGGGTAGATGGCGCTGGAGCGTTTGCTTAGCGATGGCTAGATGGCGCTGGAGCGTTTGCTTAGCGATGGGTAGATGGCGCTGGAGCGTTTGCTTAGCGATGGGTAGATGGCGCTGGAGCCTTTGCTTAGCGATGGGTAGATGGCGCTGGAGCGTTTGCTTAGCGATAGGTAGATGGCGCTGGAGCGTTTGCTTAGCGATGGCTAGATGGCGCTGGAGCGTTTGCATAGCGATGGGTAGATGGCGCTGGAGCGTTTGCTTAGCGATGGCTTGATGGCGCTGGAGCGTTTGCTTAGCGATGGGTAGGTGGCACTGGAGCGTTTGCTTAGCGATGGGTAGATGGCGCTGGTGCAACAGAGAAGTAGTCAAAATGATATTTTCGTATTAATATATATATATATATATATATATATATATATATATATATATATATATATATATATATATATATATATATATATATATATATATATATATATATATATATATATATATATATATACATATATATATATATATATATATATATATATATATATATATATATATATATATATATATATATATATCCAACTAATGATAATATATATATATATATATATATATATATATATATATATATATATATATATATATATATATATAGTTATTATTATCTCTTGGTAAGCTACAACCCTAGTTGGAAAAGCAGGATGCAATAAGCCCAGGGGCTCCAACAGGGAAAATAGCCCAGAGAGGAAAGGAAACAAGAAAAATTAAATATATTAATTACAGTAACGACATTAAAATAAGTATTTCCTAAATAAACTATAAAAACAAAACAAGAGGAAGAGAAATAAGTTAGAATAGTATGCCCGAGTGTACCCTCAAGCAAGAGAAATGTAACCTAAGACAGTGGAAGACCATGGTACAGAGGCTATGGCACTACCCAAGACTAGAGAACAATGGTTTGATTTCGGAGTATCCTTCTCCTAAAAGAGCTACTTACCATAGGTAAAAAGTCTTTTCTACCCTTACCAGGAGGAAAGTGGCCACTGAACAATTACAGTGTAGTAGTTAACCCGTAGAGTGATGAAGAATTGTTTAATAAAAAGTCTTGTCAGGTGTCTATATATATATATATATATATATATATATATATATATATATATATATATATATATATATATATATGTATATATATATATATATATATATATATATATATAAACAACGTCAAACGTAGCCATATCTAGTCTACTGCCGGACAAAGGCTTCAGACCTGTTAATTCACAGCCAGGGTTTGACCCTTTTAATCACCACGCTGGCATGTGCAGATCTGTGATGGTGGGAGATTTTTGTTTGATCGTTCACAGCAAACCAACCTAGTATGGGTGGCCTTGACTAGTACAGCTTTGCTGATTATGGTGATACCCAAACTTTCTCATCACGTTAAGGTATTCCCACTCAGAAATGGATATATTATATATATATATATATATATATATATATATATATATATATATATATATATATATATATATATATATATATATATATTCCGACTGAAGAATGGATATATATATATATATATATACATATATATATATATATATATATATATATATATATATATATATATATATATATATATATAAATGGTGGTAGGACAATTGCGTACTGGACATTTGCGTCCCGGTCAGTTGTGTCCCGGACAATTGCGTCCCCGGACAATTGCGTCCCCGGACTTTTTCGTCCCGGCAATTTGCGTACCTGTACTTGTTTTTAGTGACTAGGTATTATTTGTTAAGAGAAACGGAAGTAACTCTGTGTATATGTATGTATATACGCATGTATATATGTATGTAAGTATGTATGTGTGTATGTATGCATGTTATCACTCGATTACAGAACTACTAATTAGTGTAAATAAGATATATGGCATAAAACCACTGAGGTTCAGAACTTAGAATTACTGTACTTATCTATGATTTTTCTTTTGTATTTACGTAGACCTTTAGAAAACAATTCCTGATTTCTCTAGAAATAGAAGAGACTTTTTATTCGCGGGAGTTCAACCCCAGTTGTTGAAGTGGGCATACCTTTTAGGTATGAACCTAAAAGTAGCCAACGTAAGTCATTATTAAGAAAATATAACCTAAACTCTTTAGACTTATAGAAAATTTATAGTGTATACATATATATAAAATTTTTCCACTTTATAAAGTTTTTAAAGATATTAAAATGTGCAAATGAAATATTGATGTCTAAATATATATCCTTCCGTGTTCAGTTTGGCTAAAGCTATAATTATTGTTCAAAGTATGAAGCAAGAATCTAAATTATTTGATGAAATTAAAACATAAACATATTCAGGGTGGATAAAGGTATAAATAAAAATACTCTGTAAAAGAATAGAGCAAAGGTGAAAATCAAAACCTTTATAGAATCAGCAAAACACACATTCAGGTACGCAAATATCCGGGACGCATATGTCCGGGGACGCAATTGTTTATCAAAGAATTTACCTAATCTACTTGTGAAGCCATTAAATGCCGATACAAATAAAAAAAAAAATACTCCATGGAGGTTTGGAAAAACAAGAGACAGCTATGGAATTATAGAATTTCGTAGGATCTTTTGATGACCTTTTTCTCTTTTAGAAAGGGAGAACAAACATCATCCATGAAGGCCAGGAAAACCCGATCTGTACCAAATTATGCAGGAGAAGAATATAGATGGTAAAGTATTTATTTCCTTATATGTTACTGAAATACCGCCAAGTGACAACGATTTAACCATGGGTCAGTGTTTGCCCAGACCTTACATACTTAGATCATGGTTTGGCCAAACTATGCTTTAAATACAAATGAAGACATGCAAATCATTGAAGAGTTCGTTGTTCAAATGGACGGCAGAAGCAGTTCATGAAAATATGTAAATGAGGCTAGTCTTGATATTTTTGCAAAGAAGCAAATAGCTAATGATTGCATTCCCCATACAAAGGCTGCTGTTAGAGAGTATTGCCAGAGAGTTGCCTTTCAGGCAGGGAATATTTGGAGACAGTCTTTAATATGTCATCCAGTTTTGCCCAGTTCAAGGCATGGGATGGCAACAGATTGATGATGCCTGGTTTCTGTATTGGACAAACTTCTCACTACCGGTTAAATTTTGCCAAAAATTCAATAAGGATATCTGCAAAAAGGAATGCCGTGGTAGGTACAAGTCCTGCAAGATTAAATTTGACTGTACAGTTGCCTGCTGCTGCACTTGCTAAAACTAGTTGATATATGAAAAATATTGGTATCCATCAAGCTGTGGCCTGGAACACCTTTTATTGGGGCCCCTTCTACTTTTTACCAACATAGACAGTAGCAACCCTCAGTCATCTGAGATAAAAAGCAATTGAATAAATACTAATAGAATTTATTGTTCATATTTGCTTCGAAGGAAACATAGTTGAAACAACTTTATCAAATGATAAAAAAAAGAGAATGGCAAAATTTCACTATCAATGCACCTCTATTAAGAAAAAGAAACGCGCAGATAACTGAATTTGAATAATTGAGAGAGAGAGAGAGAGAGAGAGAGAGAGAGAGAGAGAGAGAGAGAGAGAGAGAGAGAGAGAGAGAGAGAGAGAGAGAGAGAGAGATGTACGGACATCTTGCATGGGCCATTTAGAATTTCAATGTATTTCCTCAAAACCTTACATTTCCTTTTTCTTTTCATCCTTTAGCCCAATTTCTTTCTTACCTTTGTGTCAGCAAAATTTGTGACAAAATTGTCAATATTGGTGGACCGTAATACATTATGTTCTGTGGAGATAACAGTTATGATTCTTAGACGAGAGGCATAAAAGTCGAGTAGCATACACGTGTAAACTTCTGTAAAACTCTTGTCAGATCCATCACTGAGCATCGATAATTTTTAGTTATCTTTATTTAGTGGATACTCTCTCACCAGAGCAGTTAAGATTCACGTGTGACTAGTAAATTCTTCTAAGTATTACTACTTTATTTGGGAAAGTATCTTAAATATTTCTATCTGTTAACAAGTTATACATGGAAGTTTCAGTGACCTTGGTGTCAATCAAACATTCTTGAATCATAACAGCAAAGTGAACCGTTTCATCAAAGTATTAACTTCCTCGATGCCCTCTTGAGACATGCTACGTAGGGTACTAAGCCTCTCATTAACTTCAATATATGCTGAAATGCATTTTTAAAGTTCACTGACCAACAAATCAAGAGTAACCTCAGAAGTTTTCCCATAATCCACGGGATCAAAAGGCACAGTACGTTTTCTGTTTTGCACTTTTACTATCGTAAATAAATGTGCCAGACTGTTCTACTCCTTCATTTAGAAAATCTTCTAATCTAACCCCCATTGATCCTGTAAATAATAAAAGTGATTTTTTGAGGGTGACACCTTTGTTGAGATCAGTTACTTCTGAATGTAAAAATTTGCTAATCTAATTGAAACGTTCAAGTACTGTGCTCCAGAAGCTAACATAAAAGCCTGTATGAAGCTTACACATTGTATCATACAATATATACATATATATATATATATATATATATATATATATATATATATATATATATATATATATATATATATATATATATTTATGTATTTATATTCTTCAAGATTATTATTTGTAATTCCATCCAGTACATAAATTTTTGCATTGTAGCTCTTGAGAAGTGCCTGCAAAGCATCATTATGTGCAAGCTAAAGGGTCTGTCAATTACATATTTTGGTACCTGCAGTCCTTTTATTTTTAAAGCGTCCTTCAATCTGCTGAAACGTTATTTGGAACCAGAAAGAAAACGATTTTTCAAAAAAAAAAAAAAAAAAAAAAAAAAAAAAAAAAAAAAAAAAAGTTACAGCTGACTTACAGAATCCAACAGCAAACTATCCTACCAGATTGAGAGTGAGAGCAAAACATGGAACAAGTATGGCCAAAGGATTCCCTTATTCCTTTCACATTTTCCTCAGTCCTCATACACCTGACAATATAGAGATTACCAAACAATTTTTCTTCGCTGCACTATAATTGTTCAGAAGCTACTCTCCTCCTGGCAAGGGTAGAAGAGACATTAGCTATGGTAAGCAGCTCTTATAGAACACTCTAAAATCAAACCATTGTTGTCTACCCTTGGATAGTGCCATAGCCTCTATACGATGGTCTTCCAATGTCTTGGATTAGAGTTCTCCTGCTTGGGGGTACACTTGTGCACACTATTCTATTATATTTCTCTCCCTTTTTTCTTTTTTTTTAAGTCTTATAGTCTATATATGAAAGATCTAATTAATTGTTTTTACTGTTATTAAAATATTTCATTTCAATTGTTCATCACTTCTAGTGTAGTTTATTTATTTCCTTGTTTCCTTTCCTCACTGGGCTATTTTTTCATGTTGGAACCCTTGGGCTTACAACAACCTGCTTTTCCAACTAGGGTTGTAAATTAGTTAGTAATAATAATAATAATAATAATAATAATAAAAATAATAATAACAACTTTATATAGCAGAAAAAAATCCGTTTTCGTCACTATACAAAAGAGTTGCATATAACAACCCTAAATAGATAACATGATAAACCAAGTTAAATGAAATAACGGTAATATAAGCAGAATAAACTAATTTCCAATGGTACGCTACAATACAGCCTTGCCTAACAAGTATGATTTAAACAAAAAATATGTATTTTCCTTTATGTAAAATACAGTTGAGAATGAAAAGAACAGAGACACTCAAGGGAAATCTTTCGTCAGATGTCTCTAGTGTTCCCATGACAAAACAGATACGGTGTTGCTCTTCTTACTATTACTATGAAATGGGCGGAGCATTCTCCAACCTTAGTGATCCAAAGACAGTAAAAGGCTGTCTGTGTTACTCAAAGCATACAATTTTTACAGATCGAGTTGCTTGTTTCAATTCTTTATTATCATTTGACATCTCAACTATCCACTGCAAATACAAAACAGTCACACACACAAATACACACACACACACACACACACACACTCACACACACACTCACACATATATATATATACATATATATATATATATATATATATATATATATATATATATATATATATATATCATTTTTTTTCAATCACTACTTTTTCATAGGTGAGGCTAAGTAGACACTTCAGGGAAGGGGGGGGGGGCGACCAAGGGAAAGTCTCTTCACCACACCTAGCCCCAACCAGTCGACACATGAAAAAAGGAAGTCATCTCTGTTTTAGGGGGTGTGGATAGAAGTTGAATGAGTATTCTTGATACAGCCTGAAATATATTGTATCATTGCCTAAATATTATTTGATAACCGTTAATATCCTAGCAAATATTTCTAATCGTATTCATTATTAGTTGATTTGTAAGCAGTAGAAGAAAGTAGCTGCTGTTGTTGCAAATTTGATAAGTAGCGAAATTTAAGTATCAACATTGCTTAATAGATAATAATTGATGGATACAATAGATATTGATGACTTCATAGCACATTGAATACAATCAGAAGTTATTATTTCGTATCGAAAATAATATATATTGAGGTAAATGAAGATGCCATTACATTCTGGCTAAAGCCATCAGAAATTTGTTTTATTGACAAATCATATAAAAAAAAACAAAGCTTTTTAGTTTCAGAGCGACGTAATTTTGTCATAAAACTTTGATATACCTACTTACCCAAACTGTATTCTCCTCTAATTTGTCAGAAAAAAAAATACATTTACAGATGGCATAAGCACAAAATTATTCCCCTTAATAGTACCCTAACTGTAAGTTATAAATGGTTATATAATTGCTAGTGGCTTTATCTTGAGAAAATACACTGCTTGGAGATCAAAGTGACTTCTTATCAATTTCATGCACAACGATCTTACAATCTTTATTCAAATAGGCTTAATTCTGTATGATAAAGTCCCTATTTACAGGGATCAAGTGCCCGAATGAGCACAGCTATGTGGTGCTGGATGTGGGCCTTTGGAGCGAAAAATACATTACTATCCGTGAAGCCTATAAAGGTAATAGTTAAACCCTAATTTCTACAGCTGATGCAGTAAGCGAGGAAAGGGAAAAGCCAAATATTAAAATATTCGAAAATCAATGTTTGTTTGTCCTTTTAATCACTAAATAACACAGCTGATGAGCGATACCCTTAGATTACTGAATATTTTCTCTCACTCTTTAGATTTTATTTTCTGAGCTTCTTCCTCCCTCCCCTGACCAATCTTGTTAGGTATTTATTTTTCAACATTTGTGTCCCTCCTTTCATTCTATAATCATATACTTATCAAACATTCTCATTATTTTTAAAATGAATGGCCTTCCCTTCCAGTGCTCGTCTTAGACTGTCAATTTTAGTTCCTAGCTTCTCACTATTCCTCCAGAAAAGAAATCTCTCCCGACTGGCAACATGAAACACCTTCACTTGACCATTCCAACCTACAATTATTTTATATTTGTCTGAAACAAGACAAGATATTCATCATTTGGATTCAGAATGAAGGCCTTTAGAACATTGTATTTCATTTCCCTCAATCTTCGTTTTTACCATCTCCATCAAAAAAAATAAAATGGATTGTGAAGCCTGCTTCTATGAATAAATGGTGTCACACAGATTTTTTATACAATATATGTCTCATTCTTTTATCATTATTCCAGTTAACGAAAATATCTTGGTTGATTTTGAAGCAGACGAGAAAATCTTTCTACAGAGCACTTAAGTTATATGAAGGACTACAAAATATAATGATCTAACTATATCGAGCTAGACAAATGTTGGTATACAGATCCTTAAGGATGCAATCCCTCCAAACACCCAAAGATAACTCACTAATTACAGCTATATTTTTATTCAAAATCACCCATTATTCGGATCAGCATGTAAATCCAACAAAATATTCCCGTTATCTATACCCTGTGATAACTACCTCCAATTTTGCCATTTGGCCTCGATCATTATGAAGCGAATAAAGCTCTAGGGATAAAGATTGAATTAGCAATGAAGCAAAGATATTACTGCATATGTCTAAAGTTTTATTCAAATGTCATTGCTAACCATTCTTGGCCACAATCACAGACGGTGAGACGGCAAAGTTCAACGAAAAGGGAATGTAAAAAATAAATGTGAATAAAGGGCAAGTGGCCTAGGGTGTAAAGACTGACACGGCGCATCCCCTTGAATCTGAATAACTTGCGAAATATTTTACCGTAAAGTATCCTTACGTATTACGAAAATATTGCAATCTATGAATATCTAAAAGCTGAATTTCTTTTGTAGCAGTTAGACTAGCATTTGAAAAATAACGATGAGCTTTTAGAAGCATAAAACAATCAGTTTTATTGGAAACATTGCATAATAATGCTTAACAAAATTTTCATATGCACAAATGTCTAGAAAGGAGTTTCTGTGGTGGTAGATTACTTCATTAATAACAGTAAACTCAAACAATTTGATCTATCTCTCTCTCTCTCTCTCTCTCTCTCTCTCTCTCTCTCTCTCTCTCTCTCTCTCTCTCTCTCTCTCTCTCTCTCTGAATATCTTTAGGCTGGTATAACTTATGTATGGCGTTTTTCATTATTATTTTACAACATCGAACCATAACTGAAACTACTTTTTCTTCCATCAATAACTTGAACAAGACTAATGTCGAAATAATCTAATGTAGCTGTTAACGGAAGGAATTGTTTAGCTGCGATGCTCCAATAATTTCTACATGATTTTGCGAATTCTGGATATATATGTATATATATATATATATATATATATATATATATATATATATATATGCATATGTATATATATATATATATATATATATATATATATATATATATATATATGTATATATATATATATATATGTATATATATATATATATATATATATATATATATATATATATATATATATATATATATATATATATATACCGCTAGAGAGTTATTGGGTCAATTGACTGGCCAGGCAGTACTACATTGGATCCTTGTCTCTGGTTACTGTTCATTTTCCCTTTGCCTACTCACACACGCACACACACACACATACACACCGAAGAGTCGGGCCTGTTCTTTAAATATTCTCCTCTCTCCTTATACACCTGACAACACTGAGATTACCAAACAATTCTTCTTCACCCAAGGATTTACTGCTCTATAATTGCTCAGTGGCCACTTTCCTCTTGGTAGGGGTAGAAGGGACTCTTTAGCTATGATAAGCAGCTCTTCTAGGAGAAGGACACTCCAAAATCAAACTATTGTTCTCTAGCCTTGGGTAGTGTACCATGGTCTTCCACTGTCTTGAGTTAGAGTTCTCTTGCTTGCGGTTACACTCGCGCACACTATCTTATTTCTCTTCTTCTTGTTTAGTAAAATTTTTGATAGTTTATATAGGAAATATTTTCTTAATGTTGCTGTTCTTCAAATATTCTATTTTTCCTTGTTTCCTTTCCTAACTGGGCTATTTTCCTTGGAGCCCTTGGGCTTATAGCATTCTGCTTTTCCAACTAGGGTTGTAGCTTAGCAATTAATGATGATAGTATATATATATATATATATATATATATATATATATAT
>NC_090727.1:47142388-47166258 GCF_036898095.1 Palaemon carinicauda
GGCGGGGGGGGGGGGGAGGGGGAGCAGCTGATACTTTCGGTGGCAGAGTCAATAACGCCTATACCAATGAAAATATTCATATCAAATTGTAATTGACTACTTATATATATATATATATATATATATATATATATATATATATGCGTGTGTTTGTGTGTGTGTGTGTATGTATGTATATATATACTTGGTTTCTGCCAATTTTCCTGTTCATACCTGCTATAGGCATGACCTGGCGGTCACTTTTGCTCATAGGTGACGACTTTTAGCTAAAAAATGAGTGAGGAGGAGCAAACTACTCCTAGAGTTTTAAAGATATTCAATTGATTTTCACAGTGTTTGATGGATGTTATGTGAACTACATTCATATCTATTTTCGCATTGATACTTGCCATAGAAAAGTAACAAGAGACATTTTTCGATATCTTTGGGAAGGTGATTTTCGGCGGCGCCGTAAATTACTTGTAGAATACTTCACATTTCTAAAAGAAATTTTCAAGGATTTATGGGAAGGATATTTACTTTGTCCATAACAGTTTTCATAATGATATTTGCCGACATACAAAAGTCAAAGAAAACGTTTATTTCGATATGGGTTGAATAGTTATTTTTGGTGGTGGAGTAAATTGTTCCTAGAATTATTCATATATCCAAATGAAAATTTCAGGGATTGATGGGAAACATAGTTACTCTTTTCCTGGCAAATTCTATGATAATATCTACAATTGAAAAGACACAGCTATCGTGTAGCCTTCTTAATTACAATGTTAAATGTAGAAACATAGCAGTAAAGTGTGTGAAAGTGAGCGACATCAACGAGAGACAATGCCGATCTCATAAACAATATCCGTGAGTTCACTTAGTATACATCGCTGTCTTTGGCGGCCATTTTCGAAGTATGGCGCCACGTGGTAGTCATGTTAAAATAATGATTTCTGTTTATCTCTTAATGACAGTAAGAATACAAAAATCTGACTCTATAATCATTTTATGAATAGTATGCAATTTTTGTAGTCTTATTAAATGAAAATATTTGATATATAGAGCAAATTTGCTGCCATTTTAGAAGAGTATCAGTCATTTTATAAATAGCCATATATTGAGGTGGCCAGAGGTTGATTTTGATTGATTAGGATAACCAGAGTATTCTTGCCAAATCTGTTGCTTGCATCACCATTTGCACATTTTCCCCACTACCCCACTTTACTATATCATTTTCCCGCTGGTACAAATACTATAAACCGTGTCTGTTCTGACAAGATCTACATATATAAGGTCGCCGGACAGCGGTACGATTTAAGCCACTTCTGCGCATGACGTCATCAGCGCCTTTTTACCCCCATTCTTATCAAATGATTTTCTAATTGGATTTTTTTTCTCTCTCTCTCTCTCTCTCCCTCTCTCTCTCTCTCTCTCTCTCTCTCTCTCTCTCTCTCTCTCTCGTGTAGAAATTAGAGATATTATTCATTTATTAAATTACTCTTCAGCAATGTAGCATCGTTAAGGAAAACATGGAATAAAATAATCTCAGTTCATTTCTTGTATTAAAGTATAAATAAGATCTGACTTACAATTTCATAAATAATTTCTCTATTTCCGATATTTTTATATTACAATTTTCATATATAAAGGAAATATAATTTGCAGTTCATAAATAAGTCATCAATTTACTAACAATGTTTCCATTAAACAATTTTCATATGTAAATGCAATATAATTTGCAGCTTCATAAATAAGTTGCAAATTTATTTACAATGTTTCCTCTACACAATTTCTTGATATAAATGAATTATAATTTGCAGGTTCACAAATAATTTGTCAATTTATTTACAATGTTTCTGTTATAGAATTTTCAAATATAAATGAAATCTAATCTGTAGGTTCATGATTAATTTAATGACTTATTTACAAAATCTCTATTTAAGTTTTCATAAATTACTCCTGCAATCTCTTGTTTTTTTTTTTTTTTAAATCAATTTTTCTGTTTAACTGTCTAATTCTGTGGAATACAGATATTAATGCAAAGAAATAAATAATAGCCACCGTTAAGGGCATTCCAGAAAGGTTCATCTCGTTAGCAAGAGTACTTGTACAATTATTTCCCACTCTTAATTTTTCACCATGTACAGCTAAAAGATTTCCCTCATCTTACTTAACTGGGAAAAGAAAAAATCTGATGGCACATGAAGACCACCTCTGTTCATTACATCTCCCCAACATTTATCATCTACAACAACACCTGACCTTAGTTTTCCTAATTCAGGATATTTCAATGAAAATTTTTCAACTCCTATATACCTTAAAGATTCTTCCTCTGTTACAGAACCAAGTGAACTTGCAGTTATTTCATTCTCTTTGCATGTTTCAGTTAATTCAAGAATCTTATCACCTTCTTCTATCCATGATTCTTGATTAAATTCAATATCTCTTAAAATGATACAGTTAAGACAAATTTCCAAGGTGAGATGTGACAATTGTCTACTGGATTAGTATGAATACAACCTTTGGCTTGGTGTGGCTGACGTCACTGACCGAAACCTTTAAATTATAATCTGCGCCCCGGCTGATTTCTTTCTGATATTTGTTCAAGTTTGTTATTGATTCATTAACGAGATAATGGCGTCCAAGATTGAGGTAGTTATTGAAGGGGAAATTATTTCCTTACAAGATTTGCTCGACGAGTCGGGTAGCTGCATTGGTGATTCCGATTATTTTCAAGATGTTCGAGTTTCTCCTGCATATCTGAAAACAAAAAATAATTCTTTCTCAAATGTTTGCATGAATTGATAAAAAGAGTAATTTTAAACTTTCTAATAAGTGTGATATTCAGGATATTGTTCCAAACTATGAACCATTTATGCATATGTTATATTGTATATCAGTTGTAATGTATGAACGTTGTCTTACTGAGGGACTACGACGTTGTTTTGAAGATTGTTGGTCACAGAATGTGACGAGTATTTCACAGGATAGTGAATATGACAAGTTATGTAGAAGTTATAGAGCAATAACCAGATGTGTAAGGAAAGCTATTGCTGCTACTCAGCAAACTATGAGTGAGATTGACGCTAGAGATAGAAATCAACGGCCCGTTATGCCTCCTCCTTCGGCTCCCGTTAATCCTCTCCCTCCCCCTAAACTCCCAGAAATTAAGATACCTGAATTTAGGGGTGGGGAAGAACAATGGCTTGCATTTTGGGATATATTCAACAGTTTGGTTCACGATCGTAGGGAAATTTCCAATGTAATTAAGTTTTCTATACTCAGAGCTAGTTTAAAGGACAATGCCCTCAAAGCCATAGAAGGTTTGCCTGTCACTAATGCCAATTATTCAGTAGCTATTCAGACCCTTAAGGAGAAGTATGATAATAAGGAAAACTTGGAACGTTGACTCATGTCCAAATTAACACATTTAGTCCCTCCCAGTCATTGAATAGAGGATTTGAACACTTTTAAATTGGATTATGAAAAAATTATTTTACAGATGGAAACATTGAATTTAGATGTAGAAGCCATGAACCCCATTTTCTCTAGTATAATATGCGAGAAATTATTACCTGAAACGCGTAAGGCTATAGCTGATAAACATAATAGTATGTCTCTTGATTTAAAGCAAATTTCCTCAGGTTTGAAATATGTTTGTGAATTGATGGAATTTTGTCACGAAGGTGAGAATTCTAATAAAAGAAAACGGGATCAGGGCAACTATTCTAAAGTAATTCCCTCAAATGTGCCTAACGTGCAGAGAGCACAACCAAGTAACAGTAAACCTAGTAATAGTAGGCCTTACAATAATTGTGTGTTTTGCTCATTGAACCATGCTTCTCGCGATTGTAAGACTTTCAAATCCGTTGATGGTAGAAGGGACAGAGTTAAATGTTTAAGATTGTGTTTTGCTTACCTCAATGGAGGTCATTTATTCTCTGAATGTAGGAATAAGCCTAAGTGTAATATATGTAATGGTCCTCATTACCCGAATGATTTGTAAGAAAACAGAAAACCCTGTAAATCCTGCTTCACCAAAGTTGAGTGTAAATAGTACTAATGTTAGTAAATCAAATGTTAACTTTTGGTGTCCTAATAAGGATCCTAAAGGTGCTGTTAGTAAAGGTGATTGACCCGTAGTTATGACTGCTTCTTTGGGAATTGATCATTCTCAGAATAAAAAGATTTCTGTTTCGACTGCTCTTCCTACTGCTAGCGTAATTGTGTCAGGCAATGGACATCGTTCCTTTGAGAGAGCACTCTTTGATTCTGGTGCGCAAAGAACGTTTATTGCAACGGAATTAGCCCATAAGCTTAATCTATCGTCTATAGCAACGGTAGCCTTAAAGGTAAAACCATTTGGCAGTGATGCCATGGAAGTTGATTGTGATATAATAAGAGTTGTGGTGAGACTAGGTAAAATTCGTACTGTCATTAATGCCCTGGCATTCGATAGAGTTAATTCCGGAATTTATTCTCCAGGATTATGTAAGTCAGCTGCATTCTTGAGGAGTAGAGGCATAAAATTAGCAGATAATGATTTAAATTCAGATGAAGTAAATGGTATAGAATTAGTCATTGGGGCTGATTATTGTGGAAAATTCATTCAGAACACTCAAATTTGCTCTGGAATACAGATATTGAATAGTTCTGGTGGTGCACTAATTTTTGGACCCCTTCCTAGTTGGTCTTATGACGACGTAGAATCTAATGAGATTACTACATCAAATGTATGTTGTTCCAGAATAGAAGTAGAGGAAACTCCTATTAATTCTTGTTGTGAAGTTAGAAGATTATGGGATTTAGAAACTGTTGGTATTCGTCAATCTGAAATTAGTCCTGAAGAAAGAGAATCAGTTAAGTGTTTTAAGGATAAAGTTAAAAGGGTTGACAATAAATATGAAGTGTCCTTACCATTTAAAGACGAAAGTAGACAGCCTGTTAACTACAGAATAGCCATTGGTCAATTAAATTCCTTGTTACATAGATTTGAATCTGACCCCTCCTTGTATGCTAAATATGATAAGATTATCAAAGATTATGTTCAGTCTGGGTTTATAGAATTAATTCCTGCAGGTTCCCCTATTATCGGGCATTATTTACCCCATCATGCTGTATTGAAGGATTCCGAAACTACTCCCATTCAAATAGTTTTTAATGCTTCTTCAAAGACTAAAGGAGAACTTTCCTTAAATGATTGTTTATTAACTGGTCCCTCATTAAATACTAAACTTTTCGATGCCCTGTTGAGTTTCCGTACAAAACCAGTAGCTGTGATTTCAGATATCAGTAAAGCCTTTTTAAGGATAGGCATTTCACCTGATTGTCGTGATTATTGCAGATTTCTATGGATAACTGATCCCTCAGATTTGAAGTCAACTGTAACTTACAGGTTTTGTGTAGTTTGTTTTGGAGCTACGTGCTCACCCTTTCTCTTGCAGCAAACCCTCTTGCATCATTTATCTTTACATGATAATCCTCTTGCATCATCTCTGATGAAGAATTTCTATGTAGATAATTTTAGTAAAACTTACAAGGATGTGTCAGTCTTGATGGATGAGTATCCAGTAATAAGTGAGATTCTTGAAGACGCTAATATGCCTCTACAAGAATGGGTCAGTAATGATTCAGAGTTCAACAGAACCATAGACGTTAGCAAAGAAAGAGTCAACGTTTTGGGTTTGGAGTGGTATCTAGCACAAGATGAGATGTCACTAAAGGAAGTAAATTGTGAGCATAAAGGACCTTTAACCAAACGAAAGGTTTTATCAGTAGTAGCTCGGATGTTTGATCCTCTAGGATTATTGTCACCAATACAGGTGAGAGGTAAATATTTTCTGAAGTGTTTGTGGAGTAACTACGGGTGGGATGACCCTTTGCCGGAATCATTATGTTCAAGGTTTGAAGAAATTTGTAAGTGTTTTAGAAATATAGAAAGTTTAAGGTTTCCTAGGTTTGTTGTACATCCTGAATGTTCCCACTTACATGTATTTTGTGATGCCTCTAACAAGGCATATGGAGCTGCTGCCTATGTGACTGATTCCAAGAGAAGTGTAAGCAATTTACTGGTCAGTAAGTGTAAAGTGGCACCAAACCCTAAACAGACTATTCCGCGTTTGGAATTGACAGACTTGTCCTTGGGTGCGAAAATTGCTGGAAGATTAATGCAGAATGAGGATTTAAGATTGAGTTCTTGCACTCTCTGGAGTGACTCCATTGTTTCTACTTGTTGGGTGAAGAACAATAATAGTAAAATTCCCTATGTACGAAACAGAGTCACTGAAATTAATGAGTTCAATTTTCCCCTACGGTATAAGGATAATCCAGCTGATATTCTATCCAGAGGTAGTAATAGTAAGGATTTATCGCAGAATTCCTTGTGGTGGAATGATCCAAAATGGCTTTTAACTGGTGATTACCCCCAATCTTTAGCTACAGAAACTGTACATGTTAATGAAATTCTTTCAGAACCTAAGTTTGTACAACCTCCACCCCCATTAATTGACATCTCACGTTACAGTAATTTAAGTAAGCTTAAACGTATCATGAGGTCAATTTTGCTCTTCCTTAGTAAGTGCAGTAAAGGTTCTAAGTTTGTTGTTAACGAAATGAAGGCACTTGTCCTCCTTGAACAGAAGCAACATTTTTCTACTACCGGAATGTACCTATGTGATAAGAATTCACATGGAGTGTCCATGGATATTAAGAATTTGTGTAATCAGTTAAACTTATTTGTTGATGAGGAAGACCTAATAAGGTCTCAGGGTCGCATGAAAAACGCTTCCATGTCTTATGATACTCAGTGCCCAGTGTTATTGCCTTCCAGAAGTTATTTAACAGTATTGATAGTCGAACATTTGCATAGACATAATCACCATTGTGGTGTCAATTCTGTACTGATATTGTTGAGAGAAACTTTTTGGGTACCTAAAGCACGTAAAGTAATCAAATCGATTCTGTCAAAGTGTGTTTTGTGTCAGAAGTTAACTAAGAAACAGTTGTGTTTGCCTCCTTCCCCACCATTACCCACAGAACGAGTGAGATATGATAGACCGTTCCAATCAATAGGAGTTGATTATACTGGTGCTATTAATATTTTCGATCATGAGACTGGTTTGGAGCAGAAGGTCTTTGTATGTCTATTTACCTGTACTTCGAGCAGGGCAGTTTATTTTGAATTGACTCATTCCATGACGGCTTCAGATTTCCTACTGGCTTTTCGACGCTTTGTAGCATATCATTCTCTGCCGAGTCTGATTACATCTGATAATGGTCGGAATTTTGTTGGATTTCACAATTTCCTGAAAGAAATTATGGAGGAACCAGAGGTAAGGTCATACCTTGAAGGAAATGGTGTTAATTGGAAGTTCATTACACCGCGAGCCCCCTGGTCTGGAGGCTTTTATGAACGCCTTGTTGGTGTTCTAAAAGGATGTTTGTCCAAGGCTTTGTATCACAAACGTGTATCCTTTGAAGAGCTGAGAACTCTACTTGTTGAGTTTCAAGCTGTGATAAATTCTCGACCACTGACTTATCTCTCCTCTGATAGACATTGTGAGGCTTTGACTCCCTCCATGTTACTTTATGGGAGAAATGTTTGTATTTCACCCCTTAACAATTTAGCAAATGATGACCCAGATTTCACGAGTTCAGGTGATCTTAGAACACAATATTTGAGACTATCATCAGTGCTAAGGAAATTTGAGAACTCTTGGAAAAGAGACTATTTAGTGTCCTTGAGAGAGAGACATAATAACTCTCGTAATAATCTCTCTGCAAATGTGAAAGTTGGGGACATAGTGATGGTAGACTTAAAAGATCATCTGGATAAAGGCTATAGATCCCTCCTCTCCTTGGGTAAGGTAACCCAGCTGTTTCCGTCGTCTGATGGTGTGATTAGGTCTGTAGAAGTGAAAGTGAATAATAAACTATACATGAGATCAATCACGAAGATCGTACTTCTGGAGGTACCTGAGAGGGAATTTGATAGTGTTGAAACTCAGGAGCCAGATAGTGTGCCTCTGAATGATGCGAGACCTCGGCGTGCAGCAGCAATCCGTTGTGATCAAGAGAGAAAGGATTTAATTTCTATGGATGTACTCTAAGTGTATGTTTGATTTAGAATTTTGGGTACAGTTGCATTATTTTTAATTATGATTCTTCTTGGGGGAGGATGTCAAAAATTGACATTTATTCCCCTTGAATAAAAGTATTCTTAGTTTTAAGAGTGTTCGTTATCAAATGTATTTCCCAGTTTCTATGAATATATGTTTAAAATGTGATTATTTTACTCCACAGAAGTAGTTTTATTATATTAACTATATCAATGAGTTTGTATGAATTAGTATAATAATATTTGAAGTAATAAGCTAACTTTCTTGCAAATTTTATCCATCTAGATCAGATAAAATGACGTATCATCCCATTGTTGTCAAACTTCTTCCTGTGAAGATTATATATATTGTTTGATTATTGTAAGGGCACATGCCAGTAATTTAAACTTGCCTTCTGGACGAAACCCCTTTTTTTGTATGATTGGGTTACAATTAAATCACTTGATGTTTGTTATGTAACCCTTTCAAATTTGTAAATGTGACAACATTTTACTCTTCCCGAGTTCTCTTCCAGGGTGGAAATGGGACACGGGCGGGCTTCTACCAGCGGACTCCAAAAGGCAAGTACTTAGAAGATATTCTCCTGAATCCGACCACCATCATCACCTCGTGAACCATCGCATCATTGCAGCAATGTTCTTATAAGAATACTCTGTTACCCCGTTTGATATTTGTTTAATTTTTATCAAGTAACGTAAATTTTGGTTATTTGTGGTAATGTTAATGTTTGCTCTTTAACGTAACTCTGATGATTTTTGTTTGTGTACTTTAAATATTAAATATATGTCAAACTTTTTAATTGAGTCTTTGTGAACCCGTGTGGCATCACACCCAAAAGAATCGGTGCAGGAAATATAGTTTGAATCAAAGGTAAAGTATACGGCAGAGGTTTCTTAAGTAAGTTTGTTTCTCAGTTCTGTAACTTGGCCTCGTGCAAAGCTGGTGCACGACGGTTTACAGTTTAAAGAAAGTAATCATATGTGGTTGTAAATTCCCCAGAATTTCACCACAATAATAATAATAATAATGATAATAATAATAATAATAATAATAATAATAATAATAATAATAATAATAATAATAATAAAAACAACAACACTAATACATTAACTACCTCTCTTATTTCATACAGTTCACAATGAAAGCTGTGAAAAAATGAGAGTATTTCTTCAGATATACAAATCATAAATCATAGAACTACAGTATTATCTGCTCGTTGCTGTTAAAAAGGTGATATTTTTCAAATGGAAATTTTCTTTGTACGCTATATTGATCTCCCTAATCGGGTAGTTGAATCAGTAGAACTTCAAAAGTTCAAAGTTAGAGCAAATGCTTTTATTTTAACCAGGCTGACATGAGTCTTTTTATAGTTTATATATTTATTTCCTTATTTCCTTTCCTCACTGGGGTATTTTTCCCTATTGGAGACCTTGCGCTTATAGCAGCTTGCTTTTCCAACTAGGGTTGTAGCTTGGCTAGCAATAATAATAATAACAATAATAATAATAATAATAATAATAATAATAATAATAATAATAATAATAATAATAATAATAATAAAATATTACTATAATATTGAAAGCAACCTTTCTTCCAAAGAATATAATGGCATATTTACAAAGACAAAAGAAAATCTGTTATATAGTGATTATTTAATGCTCATAAAAATTCAAAAGAGAGAATATAGGATTAAGAGGGACTCAAAGCACCTGTAATAAAAGAAAAATGTAAATCAATACTGGTATGATACGAATCTTTGTATCAGAACCTGTTACTTAAAGTTGGAAAAAAATAAAAAAAAATATGTTGTCTTTATACTTGTAGTACAAACTATTGTTACAAATATAAAGGACCAGTAAACCAAAATTGTAAACCAATTCCGGTATGATACGAATGTGTGTACCAAAACATGTTACATGAGGTACAAAAAAAAAAAAAAAGAAAAAAGAAAAAAAAAACAATCTTCATACTTGTAGTACAAACTACTGTTAAAATCATAAAGGGCCACTAAAAAAAGTTTAAACTAATACCGGTATGATACGAATCTTTCTATAAAAAATGTTATATAAAGATGCGAAAAAAAAACAGGGTGTCTTTACTTGTAGTACATACGATCGTTACAATAATCAAGATAATAGTGAATACAACTCATGATTGCAAAATGAATAATTCCATAAAACAATGAAGGCGAATTTCACGAGGCTGTATAAGGCAAACGAAAATATGGCATACAATGCATAATCTATGAGAGTCAGCCGAGTGAAATCAAAATGAAATCATTTTTATGAGGTACATTATCACAGTGACAGTGCCATTTAGCCACGAAGAAAGATAAAAGTCAATGACAATTCTTCTGTACATATACCTGTCAAATTCAGGTTTTTTGTAGGTTTTTTTTTTTTTTTTTTTTCACTGGGCGATACCAATCCGTAGAGGGGGGGGGGGGGGGTGGAAGAGGCGGTAGTCCACTATTAGGTTCTAACTATCATAGATATTAATCACTAATCTATTTTCTAATCAATTACTCTTAATATATAAAAAAACAACAACAAATGCAGCCGTTTTTAGTTCATTGCAGAATAAAGTCCTCAGACATGTCCATAGTCATGTCCAGGGTTTGGCCAATTTCCTCACCATACTGGCCACTTTGGATTGGTGATGGTGGGAGATTTTTGTCTGATCGCTCACAGCAAACCAACCTAATATGGGTGGCCCTGAGCAGTACAGCTTTGCTGATTATGGCGATATGCAATATATATATATATATATATATATATATATATATATATATATATATATATATATATATATATATATATATACACATATACATATATATATATATATATATATATATATATATATATATATATATATATATATATATATTATTCCTTTCCAGAATTCATACATCCAAGCTCTATAAGAGTCAAGTATGACTATTTGTTTTGGTTAATCTCTCTCCTCCCTTTTATTAAAAAAAACAACAGCAACAACAATTATGTTTTATCATTACAAAAGTAAACAAAACGCGCGTTGGAATCTAACTAAGTATAATAAATTAAACAAAACAAAATGAAAAAAAGATTATAATCTGTTTATTATTGCACTTCATCACTTCCAAAATCCCCGTAACGCCGGGGACGGAAGAAAATCTAGACATTATCCCGCCGGCCGAAAAACCTTTCGCGAAAACGTTCCAACATTATGACAATGGCATTAAGTGGCAACAATTGAATTGCAAGTTAGTAACAACGTTTGCTTGAAATACAAACAAAGGTAATTCAGGCCTGAATAATTAAGCGGTAGTTGTTAGCGGTGGGTTTTCGTGTGGAGGGAAATCCGAGGGGGAGGAAAATTATACATAAGGGGCGAGGGGAGGAAGAGAAAAGGAGAATAATAAGGGGGAGGGAGAAGGAAAAAGATACATAATGTTTAGTTGAAACGTTGAAAGGCCGTTCATGAATGACAGAGGCAAGTGACAGTGACATTGCCCTATCCAAGGTAGTAGGCCTGGGCACCAACCGCCCGTTGAGATAATACCGCTAGAGAGTTATGGGGTCCTTTGAATGCCCAGACAGTACTACATAGGACCCTTCCCCCTGGTTAAGGTTGTTTCCCTTTGCCTACACAGACATTGATTAGTCTGGCTTATTCTTTCCAGATTCTCCTCTGTCCTCATACACCTGACAACACTGAGATTGCCAAACAATTCTTCTTCACCCAGGGGGTTAACTACTGTATTGTAATTGTTCATTGGCTACTTTCCTCTTGGTAAGGGTAGAAGAGACTCTTAAGCTATTGTAAGCAGCTCTTCTAGGAGAAGGACACTCCAAATTAAAACCATTGTTCTCTAGTCTTGGGTAGTGCCATAGCCTCTGTACCATGGTCTTCCACTGTCTTGGGTTAGCGTTCTCTTGCTTGAGGGTACATTCAGGCACACTTCTATTTAGTTTCTCTTTCTCTTGCTTTGTTAAAGTTTATATAATCTTTATGGGAAATATTTATTTTAATGTTGTTACTATACTTAAAATATTCAATTTTTCTTTATTTCCTTTCCTCACTGGGTTATTTTCCCTGTTGGGGCCCCTGGGTTTATAGCATCCTGCTTTTTCAACTAGGGTTGTAGCTTAGCATTTAATAATAATAATATATATATATACATATCTATATTTATATATATAGATAAATATATATATACATATATATATATATATATATATATATATATATATATATGATAGGCTCCCAAGGCCCTTCTCCACCCAAGCTAGGACCAAGGAAGGCCAGGCAATGGCTGCTGATTAATAAGCATATACACCTATAGGCTCCCTAAAACCAGCTTCTTTCGCTCATATGGATGGTGAGGTTGCAGACATTACAAGAAACCTTGAGCATGAGTGGGGATCGAACCCCAGTTCAGCAGTTTGCCAGGCAGGGACGTTTCCAATAGGCTACCACATCCCTAAACAAGAGGGACACTCAGTAGGAAGTAGACATCCGCCGTGGCAGCTTATTTCTTGACCTTTTGTTTGACCTTGACTTTTGACCTTAACATGTATACATTGGCGTAGATTTTCATACACTCAAAGACGAACCAAGTGGGAAATCTATGTGACAATGATGTCCAAACTTGTGGCTAATTACGTGAATTGGACATTTTGCTTGACCGTGACCTTGACCTTGACGTTCCAAAATTTAATAATTTCCCGCTTTTTACAAGTTTCATTACTCTACGATTGAAATTGTGGTCAGGAAGCTGTTCACAAACAAACAAACAAACAAACACA
Organism: Palaemon carinicauda; assembly: GCF_036898095.1. Taxonomy (NCBI): domain Eukaryota; kingdom Metazoa; phylum Arthropoda; class Malacostraca; order Decapoda; family Palaemonidae; genus Palaemon; species Palaemon carinicauda. The sequence continues at coordinate 47,155,275 of NC_090727.1, forward strand.
CACAGACACAAACACATAACCTCCTTTCAACTTCTTTGGCGGAGGTAATAAGAAAATATAATAGCTTTAAAAAAACTAGTAATAAATCCAGATTTGTTTTTTACAACAAAAGACTTCCCAAGACAACAAGACAAGAGATCCCATTCACATTTGAAAAGAAGAATTAAACAAAAAACCGTGCAAAGGGAACCCAGGGACTCTTATCATTCCCAAGATAAGAAGAAATAAAGCAAAGTCGGGTGGTCTGCCCCTCCCAGAGTGGGTTGATTCGCCGAGTCTTTCTACTTCCGCCAAGCACGCAAAGGTGGGGGGGGGGGGTAAAATGTCTCCCTAAAGCGTTCGTCGTGCAGAAGCACATGCACGATAACACGAGGACGTGTCTTGAGGACGTGTCTTTCAACAAAGAGACAAACAAAGAGATGCGCGTGAAAAAAGTGTGGTATTAAATTGTATGAGAGATTTCATGTTAGAAAATGACGTCACAATATTCATGGTTACTGATATTCTGAAATTCTGAGTAAACTCTCTCTCTCTCTCTCTCTCTCTCTCTCTCTCTCTCTCTCTCTCTCTCTCTCTCTCTCTCTCTCTCTCTCTCCACATATAAATAGACATATATATATATATATATATATATATATATATATATATATATATATATATATATATATATATATATATATATATATGAAGTAGGCTAAAATTACGGTCGCCTGTATTTTACTGAAATACGGCTAGCAACAGTACATATCTACTGAAAATTTCCGATTTTTTCTAACAGTGTAGATATTATAACATTAAGGAGAAAGTTACAAGTAAATTTACAGTTTACAACACAGTACAGAGAGTCCCTTTCAAATCTGTAAGCTAATACACAGAAGAGTGAGTTCGAAAGTATATATATATATATATATCAACAATTAAACTGTTCAGAGAATTGCAAATACATCCACAAATTACTACACAACACGGAATTCAAATTGGATCTGGTAGCGATAATGCTTCTTTTTTTTTCTTGAGTCGAACTACAGGAAGATGAGAGATTGAATGCACACAGTCCCGGAGGGATTCTGGGAAATAATCGTCTGTTGTTCATTTCAACAACCAATAGTTCGTGATATGTAATCATTACAGTAGCGATGTTGCAGAATATTTGGGAAGCTATTGAGAGAGAGAGAGAGAGAGAGAGAGAGAGAGAGAGAGAGAGAGAGAGAGAGAGAGAGAGAAAAAGTGGATGGGGTAAGATAAAGATAGGCCGTATTCCGGGAATATTTTTCAATACTTTTTACTTTTAGCTGCTGCTACTACTATTACCATACTACTAATACTGCTGCTGCTGCTACAGCTACTACTGCTATACTGCTAATAATGGTACTACTACTACTACTAATAATAATAATAATAATAATAATAATAATAATAATAATACTATAGGTGGAACAAGATAAAGATAGGCCGTATTCCGGAAATACTTTCCAATAATTACTACTAATACTACTACTACTACTACTACTAGTTATCATAATAATAATAATAATAATAATAATAATAATAATAATAATAATAATAATACAGGTGGGGCAAGATAAAGATAGCCCGTATTCCGGCAATACTTTCCAATATTTACTACTACTACTACTACTACTAATAATAATAATAATAATAATAATACACAGAACAATTAAAGGCCTGTGTTAATCACTGACAGAAAATACAATGAAACAATGATTCACATACTTCCATCTCTTTGCCATAAAATGACTAAAATTTATCGAACTCCGACATTATCAATGAAATAACTCCAAACCTATCCTTTTGTTTCACTGACAATGCCCTTTGAAATACGATCCCCGGAGGCTCATCTTGACCTTTCCCTGAAGCACTTTTGAGGACGTTTTGCTGTTCCTCTTGATGTTGCCTGAAGGTGGGTTTACACGGTCGAACGGTTCGTCGAACGCGGTTCGTCAGACAAGTGTTTGAAGTGATGTTCCAACGTGTGAACGGGGTATTTGGTTGTCGAACACGTTCGTCGAACGGTTCGAAGAAAGTCTGTTTTAGACTGGCTTTTGTGGGCGGGGCTTCATTGTCCACAAACCTTGTGCATTTGTGGCTGACTCCACCTCTTCGAACCGTTTGACAAACAGGTTCGACGAACCTTTTGACCGTGTAAACCCTGCTTAAGGCAATTGTCTAAAATCTAAGCCTCTCTGAACCAAATTTCATTTTCCATTATTTTCTCTAAAGTTATTTCTAGTTTATTTAGCTGTCATGTTAAAGGCTCTGGTACACTAGTTAAAAACTAGAGGAACACTCAGTAGAGCGCAGACCTCCGCAGTAGCAGCTTATTTCTTGACCTTGACCTTTGACCTTAACATGTATTAATTGGCACGGATTTTCATACACTCAAATATGAGCCAAGTTTGAAGTTTCTGTGACAACGATGTCAAAACTTATGGCTGATTACGTGAATTGGACATTTTGCTTGACCGGGACCTTAACCTTCAAAAATTTAATCATTTCCAGCTTTTTACATAAGTTAATTCCTGCAAGCTTCATTACTCAATGATTAAAATTGTGGCCAGGACAGAGAAACAAACACACAAAAAGGTGGTAAAATGACCTTGACCCTCTAAAATTTAATCATTTCCAGCTTTTTTACAAAAGTTAATCCCTGAAAGTTCCATTACTCTACGATTAAAATTGTCCAGAAAGCTGTTCACAAAACAAACACACACAAACGAACACACAAACATGAGGTAGAACATAACCTCCTTCCAACTGCGTTAGCGGAAGCAATTAAACGAATAAGTTGTAAAAAAAGCAAAAAAGAAAGAAATAAAACTGAATAACCAACACTGTGAACCAACTGCATCGCAAACAGGGAGAAAACACGACATCTTCTCCCTGGAGGCGAAATGAATCGGACCGACACAGAGAGAACCCGGCGAAACAGTAAGAATTTACAGCCAGTTCACAATCTGGCCGAGTCCAGAGGCAAACAAAGATGAAATGAATTGACTGACGGGAACACGAAGCTGTGGGACGGTCGACTGGAAAAGGTCAATATTGGAGGTTCCTCTTGGCTCCGAAATACAGAGACAATGTTCGAAAACATTATAAAATGTACATATTATAATTATTATTATTATTGAATGCTAAGCTACAACCCTAGTTGGAAAAGCAAGATGCTATTAGCCCAGGGGCCCCAACAGGGAAAATAGCCCAGTGAGGAAAGGAAACAAGGAAAAAAAATATTCTAAGACTAGTAACAATATTAAAATAAATATTTCCTATATAAACTAAAAAACTTTAACAAAACAAGAAGAAGAGAGACTAGATAGAAAATTGTGCCCGAGTGTACCCTCAAGCAAGAGAACTTTAGCCAAAGACAGTGGAAGACCATGGTACAGAGGCTATGGCACTACCCAAGACTAAAGAACGCTGGTTTGATTTTGGAGTGTCCTTCTCCTAGAAGAGCTGCTTACCATAGCTAAAGAGTCTCTTCTACCCTTACCAAGAGGAAAGTAGCCACTGAACAAGTACAGTGCAATGAACATAATTACACATTACTTACATGCATGTTTGCATATGACGTATGTATATACAGAATATATGTATTATTATCCGTATTACTTGCTAAGCTAAATTACTACCCTATTTGGAAAAGTAGGATGCTATAAGCCCAGGGGCTCCAAAATACAAAGACAATGTTGGACAACATTATAAAATGTATATATATTACCTTGCAATGAACGTAATTACATGTATAAATACATGCATGTTTGTATATATCGTATATGTATACAGAATATATGTATAGGTATTCTTGGCTCCAAAATACATAGAAAATGTTGAAAGACAGGAGAAAATATATATATATATATATATATATATATATATATATATATATATATATATATATATATATTACTTTGCAATGAACGTAATGAGACATTGCATAAATGCAATATATGTATAAGTACTCTTGGCTCCTAAATACAGAGGCAATGTTGGAAAACACTAGAAAATGCATGTATGTATGTAAATTATATGTACATATATATATATATATATATATATATATATATATATATATATATATATATATATATATATATATATGTACACACACACACACATATATATATATATATATATATATATATATATATATATATACATATACATATATATACACTTTGCAATGAACGTAATTACACATTACATAATGTATATATATATATATATATATATATATATATATATATATATATATATATATATTTATATATATATATATATATATATATATATATATATATATATTTATATATACATTACTTTGTAATAAACGTAATTACTCATATACATACATGCATGTATATATATAATGTATATCTATACAGAGTATATGTATAAGTATTCCTGTCTCCAAAATACAGAGAAAATGTTAGAAGACAGGAGAAAAAATATATATTACTTTGCAATGAATGTTATTATACATATACATACTTGCCTGTATATAATGTATATGTATACAGAATGTGCATATGTATACATACATATAGTGTATGTATATATATATATATATATATATATATATATATATATATATATATATATATATATATATATATATATATATATATATATATATATATATATATATATTTATATACAGGGTGGTCCAAAAGGTATGTGGACAGTAAATCATATTTACTTTGAAGTAAAAGACCCCGTTATAATAATTGACTGAATGTCCTTAAGCAACAATTAAAAGAGCATCACGTACCTTTGGCCATCGAGGGCAGCACTGAGAGAAGAATCAGGAAGAGTGTCAAGCCTGAATTATCAGGCAAACAAGAGCTATTAGACATCCTATGATTCCTTGAGCAGCTGGGGTCCCTCCCAGAGGCGCCTTTGCAAGTTAGTCTATCTTCTCTAGAGGTCTTCTCCTCGGAGTCCTTTGATTTCATCAGAGGTCAGATTTTCAAACATTTTTCAGCCATGAGTCAGCTTTTGCCTCGCTCTTCTCCCGACTCGGGTTCATCAGACAAATGATGCACTACTGAACTATCAGATGTTTTCTAAAGATTTAATTTATGTAATATGTATACCCATCGTCCCAGGGAAGAGATTCATGTATTTTCCTAAAAGAAATTGTAAGTATATATAACACATAGATATATACTTATATCTATTCTGGCTCAGAAACTATTTATTATTCTTGAATAGAGAGCTCAAATGTCTTCTTTTTATTCAGACTTGCAGGTAGAGGTAATGGGTTTATTCTTAAGAAGAAGCTCTCTGCAAAAAATAAGAAAATACACTTTTAAGACCAATTACAATGATACGCGAATCTTTTCATTGATGAAAAAATAATCACTCTGCGTAAAGGCTACCTCTCTCTTGTCTGGGATACGCTTCTTTAATCATTTAATCATTTGCTATAATACTTCAAATTCAGAGAATAATAAAACTCAGCCATCCATCTATGACAACATATACACACACAAATACAAAAACACAAACACATATATAAATATAGAAATATATATATATATATATATATATATATATATATATATATATGTATATATATATATATATATATATATATATATATATATATATATATATATATATACATATATATATATATATATATATATATATGTATATATATATATGCATACAGTATGTATATATATATATATATATATATATATATATATTTATATATATATGTGTGTGTGTATACAGTATGTATATATATATATGTATATATATATATATATATATATATATATATATATATATATATATATATATATATATTCAAATAAGCCATATACATTTTTGATACATTAATGTCTGGATTTTCTTAACCACCTCGGGATCAGAGCCCCAGGCGAAATCACACAAAGACATATATATATATATATATATATATATATATATATATATATATATATATATATATATATATATATATATGTGTGTGTGTGTGTGTGTGTGTGTGTATGTGTATACAGTATGTATATATAAGTGTGTGTATAAATGTATATATGAAAACACAACCATAAATCAGCATTTCAAACGATCTTTAAAGTTCTCAAATAGCATCGAAGTCCAAAAATAACGAAAAAAAACACCTTTAAAAAACCTCTAGGCAAGAACAATATCTTACCTTTTTAAACAAAACTTTTAGATGCAAACAAATTTGGGACAGGGCAAAGAAAAGCGGGATCTTTCTTTCGCGTTGGAAAGAGACATCGCAAAAGATGATCGCTGGATGGGATAATGAAGTGAGAGAGAGAGAGAGAGAGAGAGAGAGAGAGAGAGAGAGAGAGAGAGAGAGAGAGAAAAGAAATTTTTTTGGTTTTGAAATTTTTTGGTTTGTTTTGCAGCTTGGAGCCATTAAGTGAAGATAGGATTCGATTGCATGACACCGAGACGTTATTATCAAAAAGGAAAAATAATAAAAGCGAAAATTATAGATATAGATCAAGAGAGTTTTGCTTGAAATAATTAGGTGTATTGTAAATATTTCAGACACACGACTAAGGCAAAAATTATTAATGATTATAAAAATAAGGAAGACTAATCCTTATTTCAGAAATAACGTAAAAATTTATGTGCATAGATATAACCAAGGTCTATAGAATACAAGGTCTACCCATCAGCGACCCAAAATTTGTCATCTACTGCGCAGACCACCCATGCTGAGATTAATGACGTCACACCGTCCCAGGCTCTCAGCCTTTGTTTCCCAGTATCTACAGTTAGTTTACATGGAAGCTGGTGTTACTATTCAGTGTGAAGCTCTTCCGCTTCCCAATTAACTATTTGTTGAGTCCCATTTGCCGAGTGCTTGAATGAAATACTATTGGTTGAAATGCCTCGTCACTGTGCTGTGTATGGGTGTTCTTCTAATAAATCTATAAGAGATGAAGGAGTAACTCTTCACAGCTTTGCCAAGCACGTGGAAACTAGAAAGCTGTGGATAAATTCATGTAAAAGGAAGGACCCTTTCAACCCTGATAATGCAATCATGTGTAGTTTACATTTTGAATCTGATGCATTTGAAAGAAACCTGAAATATAAATTGCTTGGAGAGTCAATGCCAAAAAACCAACGACGATTAAAGGAAGGATCAATTCCAACATTATCATTACCTCTATCACAAGGTAAGGTTCAAAAGTGAAGTTCATTGTTGGTAAACGATATGTATTAGATTATAGATATGAAAACTAACAATATATCGGTATTTTTTTCAATAAACTCATAAACACTCGATCCAATTACTCATTTTGACAAATATGTGGCAATGCATTTATATATCTTTTGTTTTGAAGTGGAGTAGATATTGTAAATGATAAAAGTGAATGCTACTTTTGTTATGTTTATCAGTATCAAAGAAGCAAGTGGACAAGATATTGTTTCACAATGAAGCCTTATTCATAATGAATTATTTCAACCATGGGTCAGTGATTGAGTTATTAATTTCAGAATAATGATAATTTTTAGCATTACGTCTCTATTTTTACAGAACAATCCCTATCGAGTAATAGAGAAAAGCGAGCTGAGAAACGTGGACAGAAACGCCTTGTTGCAGAAATTCTTGAACATTATGTGCGAGATGTACCATCTTCGAGTGAAGAGGAATGTCAACGTCAACTGGAGAGCATTAGGGGGCAGTTAATTTATATTAAACTACAATGGAAAGCAGAAAGAGAACAGAGGGAAGAGGAAAGGGCAAGGTGGGAACAAGAAAGGGCAAGGTGGAAGAGAAAACATGCAAATTGGGAATTAGAAAGGGAAAAGTGGGCAAGAGAAAGGGTAAAGTGGGAGCTAGAAAGGGAATCGTATGAAAATGAAAAGTTAAACTCGGAGCGAGAAAGGGCAAACTGGGTGGAAGAGAGAATTGCATTATATAAAAACATTGAAAACGCTTATTCCTCAGCAACTGCTCTTGCAAGGGACAACCTTAAGCAATATTTTACTCAGTCACAAGTGGAGTTCTTTGCATATAGGGGAGAAGATGATATTAGTACAGCTTTAACTTTCCGAAGCCTGAGCCCAAAAACTTATAGATATTTAAGGCAAAGTTGTAAATTTCCCCTTCCCTCCTTTTCTACATTAAATAGATGGGTTAATAGATTAGATATCGAACCAGGAGTTTTAAAGCCCGTTATTAAGTTATTAAAGCACAAATCAGAATTGATGAATTTTACTGAGCGCGTTTGTATATTATCATTTGACGAATGTAGCATTGCCAAAGAATGGAGTTATGATAAAGGCTCAGATACTCTTTATGCTCCAAAAAGTAAAGTCCAATGTGCTATGATAAGAGGTCTTGTGAGTTCATGGAAGCAAATTATTTATTACGATTTTGATGCAGATATGACAAAACCACTCCTTTTTTATATTATCACTGAGATAGAGTCAGCAGGTTTTCTAGTAGTGGCTATAGTTAACGACCTGTGTCCTACAAACGTTAGGTTATGGAAATCTTTAGGTATAAGTATGGAGAATTCGACGTTTGAAAATCCAGTATCACCCGATCGTGTAGTTTGTGTCTTTGCTGATGCTCCTCATCTCGTTAAACTCATAAGAAACAATTTCCTTGACCATGGCTTTGAGTTAAGTGACGGTGATTTTGTCCATAGCGGTTCAGTAAGAGAACTTATAAAGAGAAGCAAAAGCGATTTGAAAACAGCATATAAGCTTACAGAAAAACATATAAATGTAAGTGGCCTTCAGTGCATGAATGTGAAATTAGCTGTACAACTGATATCAGAAACAACTGCGAAATCTCTTAAATATTTTGGTAGGAAAGGATTATTTCTAGATAAACATTGGGAAAAAGCAAGTAAATTTATATATCTAACTGATTCTTGGTTTGATATGTTCAATTCTCGAGTTCCGTATGACACAAATATGTCCAGAAATGCCTATGGGTTAGACTTAGAAAATCAGAATAAAATTATCAAGTGCATGACACAGACAGTAAAATCAATGAAGGTAGAAGTAAAAGTCTTTACCCATTCCAAAAAGGAGTGTCAATTTCATGCGAATCTTTGCCCAAATTATTAGAGATGGTAAAAAATAAATTCAATATATCGTATATACTGACATACAGACTGAATCAAAATGGACTGGAACATTTCTTTGCTTGCCTGCGACAAATGGGAGCCTGTTATCAGCACCCAACTTCAGTGGCCGTTAAATATCGCATTAGATCTCATCTTTTAGGGAAGGATAATTATCTCATGGGGTCGAAATGTTATACAGAAACCAAAAGAAACGTAGATAACATAACAGCTGGAACCTTTTCTTTCCTTAGTAATAAAATTTCCACTCAAGATAAAGACGACGAATCGCTACAACGTGAGCTAAGTCTCTCCGCTATGATATTTTGTTTGCCGGATGAATGTGACGTTGAAGAAAAAGATAATGATGTTACAGAAAGTGTAGGGGAAGTTGTTAACGAGCAGCTGGAGGATGCAATAGCGAAAGGGGGTCTAGAGTATTTTGCTGGTTTCATTGCCCATAAGTTTCCTAAATACCCAAATCTTGGGTCATATGTATCAATGGGAGACAATTCATGGACGAGTGTGATTAGCAGAGCAGATAATAAACTAGTGAAGCCATCAAAAGAATTTTCTGATCAAATCAAGACTATGGAAAAAATGTTCAAATGTTATCATGTGAAAAAAGGTTTAAAACCTGGTAAATGAGCAGTACAAAATTTAGCAGCAGAAATTGCAAATGTAATGGAATTGCCACTTGATTTAGTTACTTATTTTGTTCGTTGTCGAACATTCTTTAGAATAAGAATATTAAATAGGGAAACAACTTCCACAAGGAAAATTTTGAATAACGTTAAAAGGTTGTAAAGTGTAATAATAAGGATTTTTTAAAGTTCAAGTTTATTTGTGCAACCATATTTGTATAGATTTTTCTAAATGTAATTTTTAGTAAATAATTAGTGTAAAATAATTTTTTCATGTATGCACGCACGTTGCTAATTTGTATATTTACTGACTGATATAAAGAATTTCAATATTTTTTTCTTTCCTGATGTGCGTCTTTTTATACCATTTTTTTTTTCAAAACATTCTCATAAGAAGTATTTTATCATGAAATCCAGTCATCAAAATATCTTGAAATATTATATTTTCTGAAATAGTAATGTTATTCTTAACTGGATAACAACAAATAATGAACTTTTGCAAAATAAGTTCTGACTGAAAGGTGTTCTTTCGCCGGCCAGTGGTGCTTACTGACGTCACAAAACTTATCCCCTTTAACGTTTAACCCTCTAATCCCAACTCACCCCCAATTTACCTGCGCGTGGGTTGACCTGGTATTTTATAGACCTCGAAACAATATAATTAGATAAAACATTTTAAAACTAATACAAGTATATAGTAATATACCTGATATTCAGTGTTAACTTACTAAATTACCAATAGAAGTAATCTCTCTCTCTCTCTCTCTGTTCATATATTCTTGAAGAACGCAAGATTAGAGATCCTGCCTTGGAGTGATCCTACAAAAATTGGTTCTTATAATGTTGGCGGAATAGATCAACCATTATCTTAAGATAATAGGGAAGACTTCTAGAAATGGGTGGTTGCTGGGAATATGCGATATGACATTACAGATGTGCCAAAAAAAAAGAAAATAAATAAAATGTAAATGAAAAAAAAAAACACGGAAGTTAGCTCCAAAAAATTAATATCACTTTAGATATAAAACTACATCAGAAAAAAGTAAAATGAGTGACTCATTTATACATTCAAAGATAGGGGGATAATAAACATAAATCTGAGTCTCTAATAATTTATGATTTAATTTTTTCTTTACTCCTAAAGGTTAGTATAGAGGTGAAATAAGGAGGAATGATATTGAAAAAAAAACCTTTGATAATACTTTAAAATATCAAAGATTTATAATTCTAATTCATCGTGATGGGGTG
>NC_090727.1:47173781-47176281 GCF_036898095.1 Palaemon carinicauda
CTCTTAGTGTTATTCCCATCATCATTCTTTCCATAGCTCTCTTAAGTTATAACTAGTTTATGTTCTAAGGCTTGAGTAAGACTCTTAAGTTTCTGATGCACGAATTAAAACTGGTAGGACTATCTCGTTTAATACCTTTCATATTAGAGAAAGGGGCATTTTACGTTTCACAATCTCATTTTGTTTTATAAAAGCTCTCCATCCCATGCTTATCCCTCTTTTAATTTCGGTCTCGTATCCTGGGGAAACACTTACTGTGTGTCCTAGATACATATATTCATTAACAATCTTGTTAGGTTCGTCCACAACTCTTATTTGTTGTTTCTGCATTTTCATTGAACATTATATTAGTTTTATTCAAATTCATTTTAAGTCCTACATTTCTGCTTTCTATAATCTTGTCTTCTATTATTATTATTATTATTATTATTATTATTATTATTATTATTATTATTATTAAATGCTAAGCTACAACCCTAGTTGGAAAAGCAGGATACTATAAGCCCAGGGGCCCCAACAGGGAAAATTGCCCAGTAAGGAAAGGAAAAAGGAAAAATAAAATATTTTAAGAACAGTAACAACATTGAAATATATATTTCCTATATATACTATAAAAACTTGAACAAAACAAGAGGAAGGGAAACTAGATGGAACAGTGTGCCCGAGTATACCCTCAAGCAAGAGAACTCTAATCCAAGACAGTGGAGGACCATGGTACAGGGGCTATGGCACTACCCAAGACTAGAGAACAATGGTTTGATTTTGGAGTGTTCTTCTCCTAGAAGAGCTGCTTACCATAGATAAAGAGTCTCTTCTACCCTTACCAAGAGGAAAGTATCCACTGAACAATTACATTGCAGTAGTTAACCCCTTGGGAGGAGAAGAATTGTTTGGTAATCACAGTGTTGTCAGGTGTAAGAGGACAGAGGAGAATCTGTAAAGAATAGGCCAGACTATTCGCTCTCTGTGTAGGCAAAGGGAAAAAGAATCGTAACCAGAGAGAAAGATCCAATGTAGTACTGTCTGGCCAGTCAAAGGACCCCCTAACTCTCTAGCGGTAGTATCTCAACGGGCAGCTGATGTCCTGGCCAACCTACTACCTTTAATCTTTTTCAATTCCTCCCATGATTCACTAAACACAATTGTGTCATCTGCAAAATCTTCAAGTTGTTAAGGTATTCCCCATTAATATTGATTCTTACATTTTCCCAATTTAATATTTTTTTAAACTTCTCCTGGGCGTGATATGAATAATTATGGAGAGACGGGGTCTCCCTGTCTATCTTTATGTATTTCTAGGATTGCTGTACTTCTTGAATAGATATCTTCAAGTGTTCTAACATAAGATTCATTCCTTGTCTTTGAAGGGCTTTCCTCACTGCTGAGCTTTTGACAGAATCAAAAGCTTTCTCATAGTCTATAAATACTTAGTGGTTTGTCAAACATGGATATGGCCAGTTGTTGAATGCCCATTTCTAAGGTCTGTCTGCTCTCTTGGTTGATTCAAGTCCAGCTGTCTTTCTATTCAGCCTAATATGATCTTCATTATGGATAAAATTATTTCTTATATCACTCTTGTATATCATTGTATAGAAATCCTCTGCAATTTTTATTACTCCATCTTTGCTGTTGATAATATTTCCATTTTCATCCTTTAAAGAAAACATGTGTTGGCAGCGTGTTCCAAGTCTTTTCATCAATTTGATGTTTCTTCCTTTCTTCGGTGTTACCTCAGTTTTGGTCTGATTGTGTTTACGAATATCTTGGGTTTTTAGTTTGTTTATTGTTTTGTATACAGTAGCTTTTCTAATCCTATTTATTCTTTCTTGTATTTTACCCTCATTTCCAATTTTTCATTTATTAGGATGCTGGTCTTTTCTAATAGATTTCCTTGATCTTGTTTAGGAACTTTTTCTCCTATTTCTTATCCTGATTCCATTACAAATTTTGCTAAATTACTGTTCATTTCTTCTTCATGTAGTTGGGAATACCTATTTTGTATTGCTAAGCTAAAATATATTATTTATGCGTATATATATATAAATATATATATATATATATATATATATATATATATATATATACATATATATATATATATATATATATATATATATATATATATATATATATATATATATATATATTTATATATATATATATTTATATATATATAATATATATATATATATATATATATATATATATATATATATATATATATATATATATATACTTTTATATGAATATATATATATATTTATATATAAATATATATATTTATATATATATAAATATATATATATCTATATATATATATAAATATATATATATATATATATATATATATATACATATATATATATATATATATATATATATATATATATATATATATATATATATATATATATATATATATATACATATACATTCTTGCCAAGAACCTCTTGTATATATACTCGCCATCTGTTGAAAAAAAAAGTCAGTTATATTCACC
>NC_090727.1:47181281-47201537 GCF_036898095.1 Palaemon carinicauda
GACACTTTTGTCCATCGATGGTCAATGTTGATGATATTGACGAATTGGTTGCAAGACAAATACTCGTGATCATTGTGGTTCGAATGATAGTTTCCTTCCTGGCTTTACACAATTGATATACTGAGAAATCGTAAAGGTTTGAACTGTTACTGGCGAAAGAGGACTCTTATACCCGGGTTTTGGTTAAGAAACTATACCTTCCTGTTGAACGCGTTTTGATAGACTTGTATACATTATTTAGAATTCGATAGAGTGCGCTCTGTTTTGATAGTTAGATTCTGGTTTTGTATCACATCATATATTTAGGCAATTAACAATTACTTGATGTTGATCTTGGAATGCAAATGAAGTATACAAATGTTCACTTTAAAAGAATTTCAAATAAATTTCTCTATGGTCGGTTGGCTGAACATCTACAAATGGAATCTCATATTGCTATTCACTGATCAGTTATTAGGTAATATATTATTTGAAATTGAACCCAAAAATACTTATTTCTATTGAATATAATAAATAACCAAAGGTCGGTAATGATGTAATGGTCTTCTCTCAAAATTTTAACATGTAACTTGTGTATAATCTTTCTTGAAAGCACTTGAAAGTACTGTTTTTTTTTATTGGTAATTTATTCTATCGATATGAGATGAATACTGCTATTCAATATTAAAAATGTTAGGTAGTGTAGGATAATCAATCAAGTTTGTTAAGATAATGTTCATTTGGGGATAGTCATATTTACAGAGATGAAGAATTCCATATAGTGGTATCCAAAGACTCGGAATTGCAAGATTTTGGTGTTACCACGAAGGAAAAAAATTATTTTTCACTATGTTGACAATAATAAGAGTCCGTGAGGAAGTTGATCTGGTGAAATCATAAGTGTAAATGTGTAGTGTCAAATTTCGTACAAAAAAGTGTTCCAACACTCGTTATTCGTGGATTCCATCACAAAATGCTTAATTCATAATTAATGTCAACTACTAATTATACATGATAGATCTATATTTTTTAGCTAATACTACGCAGTACTCTAGAAGTTTCATTCCAGCTGTTACCAAGTTGTGGAATGATCTTCCTAATCGGGTAGTTGAATCGGTGGAACTTCAAAAGTTCAAAGTTGGAGCAAATGTTTTTTTGTTGACCAGGTGGACATGAGTCTTTTTATAGTTTATATATGACATATTTGTTTTTGACGTTGTTAATAGTTTATATATGACATATCTGTTTTGACGTTGTTACTTTTTTTAGAATGATTTATTATTAATTTGTTCTCTTCATTTATTCATTTCCTTATTTCCTTTCCTCACTGGGCTATTTTTCCCCTGGGTTTATAGCATCTTGCTTTTCCAACTAGGGTTGTAGCTTGGATAGTAATAATAATAATAATCATTAAACATCACTCATATTTTTCACACCTGAAATGCAGACTCTTTTAAATGTTCCCAAAATGTCGTGTTTTAATTGGATTTCCACTGTGTAATGCTACTGTACCAACCGTGTTTCACACAATTGTACATAATTTCTTTTGTATATATTATGCTTGTATCTTCGCTCTTCCCTCACGCACTAAAACGAACATGAAAATTCATGTCTGGTTTTTCCTCTGTGATATTGTCTTGTCTTGTGAACTTGTTATGTCCTGTTGCCTTGAGGTTTTGTATAATAAGGAGAGTGTTCCACAATAATATAACTCAGTCATTTCCAATCTGCATTTGAGTTCACACCCTTACTCGGCGCCGTCACATTGGTGACCCCGGAAGTCGACTCACTCCCACTGCCTTCCACCCCCACCTCTCTCGCCCCTCCATCGTTGGTACTATGACGGAGACTACATCAGTTGGCGCCGCGGCCGCCCCATTGAAACTTTCACCGTTCGCCACCGGAGAGGCGTTTGCTTGGTTTCAACGCGCTGAAGTCCACTTTCGTATCAGGGGCGTGACTCGCTCAACCACCAAAGCGGATTATGTTCTCGCGGCGATACCCGAGGACACCTTCCCAGAAATATCCGACTGGCTTTGTGAACAAGGAGACACCCCAATAGCGTATGACGCCCTCAGATCATACCTTCTGCAGCAGTACTCACCGTCGCCAGCCGCCCGTATGGCAAAGCTTTTTCAGCTCTCGCAACAACCGTTGGGGGACCAAAGGGCTTCGCTTGCCCTCAGGGAAATGACCAGTATCGCTCGCCTTCAACCTGCCGCAGACGGCTCTCCTCGTGAGGTGAACCTACTCCGTGCCCTTTGGATACGCCGTTTACCTGAACCTGTACGCGCTGCCATACCCGATGTCGATAGTTTACCCATAAAGGACTTGATGACCAAAACCGACGCCCTTATGGACAGCCACTTCAAGAACTCCATCAACGCCTCCACCCCTGACGACGAGAATGCCTATTCAACGTCAACCGAAGCTGACATGAATGCCGTAGGACATACACGCCTACCCCGTGACGTACCGAAGCGGCGACACAGCCGCCCACCACCCACCAATCGCTCGCGCCCCAACGAACGACTTCTACAGCCACTTACTACCTCCCATCCGCCGCAGTTTTGCTGCTACCACTTCAGATTCGGGGCAACCGCGAAGAAATGTGCCAAAGATTGTCAGTGGCCAAAAAACGTGTAAGCAGGCCATCGCTTGTGGCGGTGGCCTCCCATGTTTCTAATCTGTTCTTTTTACAGGATGCAGGAACGGGCGTGCGATTTTTGGTAGACACGGGTGCTTGTCGTTCTCTTTTGCCAAGGAAACTCTTCAAGGCACAACGTAGTCTGTCTACATCTGCCGACGTCCGCTTGGTAGCTGCCAACGGATCTGCGATACCCACCTACAGTTACGAGAACCTCACGTTATCGTTCGGAAACGGTAAATTCAATTGGAAGTTTTTCGTTGCTGACGTCACAATGCCAATCCTCGGTGCGGATTTCCTCTCTCATTTCCACCTTCTGGTCGATGTTGCCCACCGCTGATTGGTCAACGCAGACTTGTACTTGTCGACACCTCTTCAACACGCCCCCTCTAACCTCGCTCTCCACATCAGCGCACCCACGGATGCCTACGCCCACCTCCTCACGTCGTACCCGGAAGTTTTCCGTCCAGAACTTCGCCAAACGCCCACGGTTCCTGCCAAGCACGGTATTTATCACCATATCAAGACGACGGGACCCCCAGTCTTCCCAAAATTCAGACGTCTGGCACCGGAACGATTGGCAGCCGCCAAACAGACGTTCGCCGAAATGGAGAAAATGGGCCTTTGCCAAATGGCCTCCAGCCCATGGTCGTTACCCTTACACATCGTTCTGAAGAAAGACGGCTCCCTCCGTCCGTGCGGGGATTACAGGCGCCTGAACATGCAAACAGAACCGGATCACTACCCCCACCCAAAATGTAACCTCCTACCTGCACAAAGCGAAGGTTTTCTCTACGCTCGACCTCCTGAAGGGGTATTATCAGGTACCTATGAACCCAGAAGACATCCCCAAGACCGCCATCACCACTCCGTTTGGCACATACACCTTCAATTACTCCTGTTTTGGCCTTCGTAATGCTGGGGCAACGTTTCAACGTCTCATGGATGGCATCTTAGGGGACCTCCCTTTCTGTGTATGTTATGTGGACGACATACTTGTGTTCTCCTCCTCAAAAGAGGAACACCTCCGTCACCTGCGCATCGTGCTTGACCGCCTGCAACAAAACGGCCTTGTAGTCCGGTACGACAAGTGTACCTTTGGCGCCAACGAAGTGTCGTTCTTAGGGCACCGTATCACTCCTGAAGGAGTCCATCCCCTCCCTGAGAAGGTAGTAGCCGTTCAGAATTTCCCCGCGTAATCGACCGTCAAAGCTCTGCAGGAATTCTTGGGCATGATCAACTATTATCACTGTTTTCTGCCAGCCATTGCCGCCACTCTTGCTCCCCTCTACGCCTCCCTCAAGGGCAAGCCAAAGGTCCTGAAGTGGGGTCCCCTTCAAGAAGCAGCCTTCTGCAATGCAAAGAAGGCCCTTTCAACTGCTGCGGCTCTCACTTTTCCTATCCCACACGCCCCTCTCCTCCTCTCCACCGATGCCAGCGACGTCGCTATTGGTGCAGTACTTGAGCAGGTGGTCAAAGGCTCGCCCCGCCCATTGGCCTTCTTCAGCAGAAAACTGTCCAAGGCAGAATCGGGTTATTCTACCTTCGATCGAGAATTGCTGGCGGTGCACTTGGCTGTCCGTCACTTTCGCCATTTCTTAGAAGGTACGCCCTTCGTCATTCGCACAGACCACATGCCTCTGGTGCACTCCTTCACTCGACAGTCTGACGTCTGGTCCGCCCGTCAACTCCGACATCTCTTCGCCGTGGCTGAATACAATTGCACCCTCCAATACGTCCCTGGGAGAATGAATCCCGTTGCCGATGCCCTGTCAAGAAACACGTTGGCTGCCGTTCAACTGGGATTGGATTACAATGCCCTGGCTGAAGCCCAACGACAGGATCCAGAGTATCAAACTTGTAGGACATCCTGCACGTCCCTCCGTTGGGAGGATTTTCCCCTCGAAGACTCCAACACCACCCTCCTCTGTGACGTCAGTACTGGTAGACCGCGACCTTGGATTCCTGCTCCCATGCGCCGACAGGTGTTTGATCTCATCCACGGCCTTTCACATCCCTCGTGCCGTTCTACTGCACAGCTGCTGAAGGCAAAGTTCATTTGGCACGGCATTTCTAAGGATGCTAAGGATTGGGTCCGTGCCTGTACTTCTTGCCAAACTTCCAAAGTACATCGACACACGGATTCAGGAGTGGGCACCTTTCCTCAACCTCAGCGTCGTTTCGCACACATTCACGTCGACGTTGTAGGCCCCCTACCCACATCACAAGGACATCGTTACCTGTTTACCGTCATCGACCGCTCCACTCGTTGGCCTGAAGCCATTCCCATGGAAACTGCAACGTCCGCCTCATGTACATCTGCCTTACTCTCTGGTTGGATTTCAAGATTCGGTATCCCTGAGCATATTACTTCTGACAGGGGAACCACTTTCACCTCTCAATTATGGACGTCATCAGCGAATCTCCTGGGCATTACCCTACATCAGACAACGGCCTACAACCCCGCTGCCAATGGAATGGTTGAACGTTTTCATCGCACCCTCAAAGCAGCTTTGATGTCCCGCTGCAAGGATTGCAACTGGTTTACTCAGCTTCCCTGGGTCCTCCTTGGACTAAGGACCACTCCTAAAGATGCCCTCGACGTCTCGGCAGCCGAAATGGTGTATGGCGACCCGTTGGTCGTCCCAGCCGAATTTTTTCCTTCTACAACCTCCTCCGACGATCTCCAGCGCATACGTCACGTCGTGGGAAAATTTACTCCGTGCCGCCAGACTTACAAGCCCCCGGCGAAGCATCACATACCAACGGACTTGCACTCTGCAACGCACGTCTTCCTGCGCAACGACACCAGCAAGCCACCACTAACGCCCCTTACACGGGCCCTTTCCTTGTGATCCGACGCAGTCCGAAGCATTCCTCCTAAACATTCGGGGCAAAGAAGACTGGGTCTCCATTGATCGTCTAAAACCTGCTTATCTTCTGCCAGATGACCTGCCTACAGTTCGCCTCTCTAGATCAGGGCGCCCTATTTAACATGTACAGTATGTCATTTTTAGGGGGGGAGCCATGTACCAACCGTGTTTCACACAATTGTACATAATTCCTTTTGTATATATTATGCTTGTATCTTCGCTCTTCCCTCGCACTAAAACGAACATGAAAATTCATGTCTGGTTTTTCGTCTGTGATATTGTCTGTCTTGTGAACTTGTTATGTCCTGTTGCCTTGAGGTTTTGTATATAAGGAGAGTGTTCCACAATAATATAACTCAGTCATTTCCAATCTGCCTTTGAGTTCACACCCTTACTCGGCGCCGTCACACTACTACGCTGGTGCTCTTTTCTTTAATCATGAATTATATTCAAGATTATTTACCACCATGCTGTATTAAATGTAATTTTTGAAGATGGATAACCACACCTGAATGCCATCACTCGAATTCTAGAAATAATGTTTCAAGATTGATTCCACACCTGTGTGTCTATCATCAGTTGGTGTTATAGAAAAAAAAAGTTATTACCTGGGATTCCACAACTGACTGCTCACCATTGGTGTTCTAAAGTTAATTTCTAAGTTTGGGGTGAAGTGATATAATAATTTTAAATCCTTAATTACCTTGAATATAAACACTAACATCAGGAAAGACAGTTTCTAAAATTAACGTTCAAACCTTAACCTTCACTATTCCATCACTCTTAAACATAATAATATATATATATATATATATATATATATATATATATATATATATATATATATATATATATATGTATGTATGTATGTATATGTATATATGTATGTATATGTATATATGTATATATGTATATGTATATGTATATGTATATATATATATATATATATATATATATATATATATATATATATAGGTACAGTCTCATGTGAGATAGGTTTAACTTTATGTAAATACCACCTGGTATCATAGCTTGAGTTTAATTTGCTAATATCTAAAACCAGGTATCACAAATACATTTTAACAAAGTCTTTATTACTTTTTTAGACTACAAGTTAATTCATACATAAATTCTTTATGCATCTTGCTCTTTTTATAAAAAACAGTTTTGTTACTTGTAATTATTATGACAATTTATTTATTTATTTGCTTCATTTTCCCCCCATTTGATTAGATTTAGAAAATAGAATTTGTTGTTTTAAACCATTTCTCTCTTTACGGTCACGGTGTAGTACTATAACAGCCAGAACTGCTACTGTGAATCATCCAGTAGCCAATTTCTTTTCGGTGAGTGTGTCGTCTCCCGTGGATATGTTAGTCACTTGCTTAGATGAACGCTTTTCCCACCCTCTCATGTCTGTCCGACATCTTGTGAATCTCCTTTGTTTACATGGCTCCGTTTCTTGTAGCGCCAAGGCGCGTAGGCAATTTCTATTGGCGTTTAATGGAGTAACTATTAAATTTTAAAAATAATGTATATTTTTCTTTAGATCTATTTCTTATTAAAATCATTTATATAGTCATGTGATAGTAATTTTGAATAGTCAAACTTTTTGAATTCAAAGAATCCTTAATTTTTATTAAGAACGCTCCTGAAATTGCACATCAGCGAGATAGTGAGCCTATTGGTGAACGAGGCTTTTGTCTTGTCTCATCCTATTCGTACTTCTTGAGCAATTTGTCTTGTGATTCTTCCCAACTCCAGAGTTAAACGACCTTCGCAACTCTAGCTAGCAAATTCTCGCCTCTACCCTCTGCCAACTTTAGTACTGTACATATAAACATTTATATTCATCAATTCTTAGATAGTTATTAACTAGACGGCTAGTTCTTAGACGCTAAATCTAGCTTATACTGCATTTTGAATATTATACTATTGTTATGATAACAATGACTAATTAAGAGTATGTTTATTCTAAGCAAGGACGGAGGCAGTGCCTCTTGTATTCCCTTGTTAATTATGGAAATTTCAATATAGATTTATAAGGCAACTTCACTATGGTGGTAGCCTCCATCCAAGCTTAAGATAAAAATGCTTATTTTATTATTCTTATGCTTAAGGCATGATTTTAAACTTTTATAATTATCGTATTAGACTGTGCACGTAGGTACACATACTAGTAGTTTTTAAATAGGAAATTATACCAAATTGTCGTGTGAATGGTGGTGGACTACCTTTACTGATCGTCTAAGGTTCTTTTCTTTCGTTTTCTAAGTTGTAAAGAATCGTAGAATTAATCTGATATTTTAAAAGATTTTGATAGTGCCATTTAGACTCTTCTATCTTCTCTGCAAGGTTAAAATGATGTTCTCTCCTTCCTACATAAAATATTTGTTATTTTGATGTTCATGTTGTATTTTAGTATTATGTGTATCGTATTTTATTTTAGGTTATATGTGGATGATATGATGACACACAAACACACATTTCTCCTGTTTACTGCGTTCTTTCCCCAGTAAGGTCTCTTTAGAAATTTCTTTCACTTTTAGTTCCTTTCATTTCTTAAGATTATTTCATAACTCCTCTATTATCCCTTCACATAATTCGGTAGTAACCCCTATTCGTCATCCACACCAAGATTCCGTAAGACATCTAAACTATCCATCAGTTCTACTTGAAATTTCTCGTAATTTCATCTTCCATCTCACCGAAGTTTGCATTTCTTTAGTAATCTGTTTAACTTTCTTAATTCTAACTCTGTCTTACTCTCTATTTCATATAACTTTCATAACTCTAATTCTTCCATTTTTCGTATTTCACCTTCTCTCCTGTTTGAAATGATGACAATTCCATTCCTCCACTTCATAGATATCTCGACTTTGATTTGTCATACTAAAAAATCTCTTAAGATCACCACTTAATAAGGTTTCTATTGAGGCCTTAGAAATCAGGGGTGTTTCCCTCCAATCATTTTCTCTACCCTTGCAAAGCATCTTATTCATAAACTTACCTGTCGTTGGTGTTTTTCCTCTTTACAGGTATTTTTATGTGTTATTCCGTCTCCGTATAATATCCATTTAATATGCCTTCAGGAATACTCTTATATACCCCATTTATAAAATTGATCCTTTCCTCTTGATCTATAAACAGTAGATTTAGAATCTTTATTCAAAAGCATCTTTCCCTAACAATTCTAGCTTATATTCATGGACTAACCCTCATCTGTAAACCATAAATTGAACAAAGTATTTTATTTCTTTCACGTATATTTATTTTTATACCTGTTCAGAAGACTGAGGTGTAGCCTTTCCAGTTACTTGAATGGCTTAAATATTTTTGCCATTATTATTTTTAGACTGGTCGTGGGAAGTTGCTACAAGTAAGTTATTGCTTTTATGAGTCCAAATCTCCTCATCTTTACAAACCTACAGTGGTGTCCATATCCTTAGAACCTTTGTATTATTGCATCTGTTTCATGTTTAACCTTTATTGTTAAATTGTACATACGTAGCACTGGAAATTATCAATACACGATTGTATATTATAGTCTCCCTCTCTCTCTCTCTCTCTCTCTCTCTCTCTCTCTCTCTCTCTCTCTCTCTCTCTCTCTCTCTCATATGTGTGTCTGTCTGGATAGAATATGTATTTGTTTGTAATTATGATATTGTTATTGTTCATATATACAGTACTATGTTTTTGTAACGATATACTAAAAAAACATGTTGATATCCCGAGTGCTTATAAGAAAATAGCGAAAGAAAAGAAAGTTTCCTTATAAATTGAAAGGAGTTTTAGCTAAATAAAGTAAATTGTGAGCCAACAAATTAGCAGGTAAACATCAGTTTATTTTAATTAACTTTCTTTTTCAGAATATTGTCCATACTTCAGAAATGGGTTTTATATTGCACCTTGTTTCAGATGATATGCCTAACCATTTTCAGTCTTGGAAGTTGTAAACCAAAAGTGTATATTTTGGGAATGAGAATGTTTAAACTTCAATACTTAAATTGTTATCAGAATGTATGTTTGAATGAAATATCTTGGGATTGCTATAACCAATGTATTGTTCATCTTAGAATAGACTGTCTTTAATAAGCATGCCTGTTTCATAGTGATTTAGCTAATATTAAAAATACTTTCGAAGGAATATATGTGAATATACTGCTCTAAATGATATAGAGGAAAGGCTAATGACATTATTGTAACCTTGAGCATATAATTTTTAATGGTTAAGGTTCATATGTACTATTAAACTGGCAGGTAAAAATACATATATACATACATGTTCTAAATGCATGCAACGGTATGCATACATGCATTTTCTGCCAGGTATATGCAGTGATAATATAGGCATATGTTACGTGGCTGAGTAGGCCTATTAGATACGTCATAAAAAAGAAGTACCTTTAATTCCATAGGGGTTATATTAGGCCTATAAACATAGATATAAAACATTGTCTTTATGTGTAAGTTATATGTATTGCTGATACGAGCCGTTGTTTGCCTGTTAATTGTGTTTTCAAGAAACTCTCTACTAATACAAACTCATAGTTTCTGCTGGAAAAAAAAATGGTTGGCCTTATTGACTTCAACATCTTTTTTCAGAAGGATATTGATATTCAAATTTATCTTTTTCAGACTTTCTCTTTTTTCACTATTTTGTTTGTGTTTGAGTGTCTGTTTAATGGTTTTTGTTTCCTGTTGCTCTTTTTATCAAACCGGTAGACTGTATTTGTTAATTATTTTGAATCTATCTTTCAGTTCCTCACAATATTTATTCATTTATATTATCCGTTGATTTCTTTTCCCCTTCTCTTTCCTCTATTCCTTTTCATTTCAAGGTTCAAACAATCAATTTGTAACAGTAGAAAACTAAATCATATCTCACTTGGGTGTCAACACAATTTGCACCAAAGGATATAAAGATTGTTGTCATTGGGTGAAATAGACCCTCTGTAATTTTGTAGTGAGGAAGGTATCAGATGGTTATAATCATACTGACTAAATATTGAAAGATTTCTGTGATCTCACAGTTTTGAATGATCACTTGATCACGAGACCAGCTGCATGTCAACACTATAGTCCGTTTCTTTTATCGAGGCAGATTTGCACCGACTCGCAGCGGTGCCCTTTTGGCTCAGAAATTTTTCCTGATCGCTGATTGGTTAGAATTATCTCGTCCAACCAATCAGCGATCAGGAAACTTTTCCGAGCTAAAAGGGCACCGTTGCGAGTCTGTGCAAATCTGCATCGCTAAAAGAAATTGACTATATTCATCATATGGTAAACAAAATTAGGTTGTGTTTATGAAATTCCCTTATCATATGTTAATAAACACGAAAAATATAAGAAACCAATAGTGTAATTTTGAGGTGGAATAGCCGTTCTAAACGTTTTAATCGTGATGCTAAAGTATATTTATATGATAATTTCAATTAGTTTCCAGGCATTTCGAATTCTTAATTATCACATCCTGAAAATGTGACAATGAATAATTTTTTATTTTTTTACTAGTCCTATAAAAAAAAATAAATGGGTGGCTCAGTTTCTTTTTTTTCTGGCATCTTTTTATATATCATTACACTAAGCGGGGAATATTGGTGGTAAGATTTAAGTCACGTATTTTCATCACCTTGCATCTAATTCTAGCACCTTTTTGTTCAAGTGGATAGGGTAGTCAGAAGAAGTCTTGTCTTAATTTGTGCATTTTCTGATAGTAATGTAAGTTAAGTTAGTAAATGGCCTGAGCCAGTAAACCTATATTGCATATAGATTTCGCTATAACCGTTAGCTTGTATTATAATTTTTCATAATTAAGCTGTATATTATATCGCATTAGGTTACAGAGTTGTATACCAGTTAAAAAAGTCACATCCTTTTTCAGCATTCGGTTTTGTAATTAGGCAAATAAAGAAAACTGTAATTATTTCAAATTTCCTTGCAATTGGCTCACGACCTTTTGAAAATGTGTAATAACAATTGGAGCCAACTTCGAAACCGTATATGGGAATTCCCTGGTAGCAACAGAAGTCGCCCATAGCAGAGCTAGGCTTCGGGGTCAAGTATTTTCGGTAATATTTAAAAGTATTAAATGAATTATCTAAAAGCAATTGTTTCCATCCTTTGTATCATACATGGTGAAAATAAAATTTTATCCTGTGTGAATTATAATACCTCTGTCACAGTCTAGTTATAGGCGATTTGACATTAGCTGAAGAATGATTAATTATCTTTTTTTTCTTTCAATTGTAGCTCCTCAGATATAAATTCTAGTCGGGAATTTTGCCAAGTTTTACTAACCTTTAAGTAATAAATAGAATCTTCGCAAATTTATACATACACGCAGGCATTATAGTGTATATACATATATTATGTATATAATATTTATCTTTTTCTTTTAAATTTTGCCAATAAACACTTCATTATCCAATGCAATAAGTAGTGGGCTGTTTTTCGTAACTTCAGTACCACATCAAAATTACGAACACATCTTTAGTTATACCAAAAACCTCTTTACTTTTGACTTTATAAGAGAACATCATCTCTTTCCATTACGTAAACCATTGATTCTAATTTTTCCAAAACCCTCAGTTCGACAAAGGCCCTCTCATGTATTCGGAAGAGCAGGGCCTATTCTTCCGATCCTTCGTCTACTTGTTCAGTCAACTGGAGACCAGAGACGAGACTTACAGATAACTTTTTTTTTTCTTTTTTGAAGTATTGGTTCCTCCATAAGTTTCCTCTTACGTGTTCTCGATTATATTAAATTCCAAGTGTAAGTGAATTTCACTATTTTTCATACTTTAGTAATTGAAAATCTAAATGTATAGATGGACCAAACGATAGATAAAGATTTTTTTTTTTAAGTAGCCACAATGTCTTTTAACACCGTCAACCGAGATCCTGCTCTTCATACTTTAGTATTTGAAAATCTAAGTGTATAGATGGACCAAACGAAGGTCAAACTGTGGGCTTTTGAAAATATATAAGGAGGATTTTATTTCTTTTTATGTAGTCACAATGTTTTCTCGATAATTTTATTTTTTTGGCGGGAAAGACATTCAACTGAAACCTTCAAATCCGAAGGAGGAGTAAATGAAGAGGCTGTGCCTTTTCTCACGTAGTCCCCGGGGGAAGTCCCTTTTAAATTTCCAAAGATCATTTGGGAAAATTAGATGAAATTTGCAAAAGAATTTAAGGCCATTCAAGTTATGAGCTATCGATCTTAACGAAGAGATTCCCTATACTTTTCTTATATATATTAGCTGGAATATCAAGATAAAATAGGAAGTCATTATTGTTAACAGCCTACTAGCTCACTCAAGCTAGAATTAGGGATAGAAAGGAAAGCTAGAAATATATACTGGAGTAATATTATGTTGAGAAACCACAGAGTTTGTCAAAAAGGGCATTTTCCCTTTTAACACTTGGAATTCGTACAAAAAGGGAAGTAACTCTTACGAAATTTGTATGAATTTACAAAACAAATTCCAAGTGTTAAAAGGGAAAATGCCCTTTTTTGACAAACTCTGTGGTTTCTGAACATAATATTACTCCAGTATATTTATCTAGCTTTCCTTTCTATTCCTAATTCTAGCTTGAGTGAGCTAGTAGGCTGTTAACAATAATGACTTCTGATTTTATCTTGATATTCCAGCTAATATATATAAGAAAAGTATAGGGAATCTCTTCGTTAAGATCGATAGCTCATAACTTGAATGGCCTTAAATTCTTTTGCAAATTTCATCTAATTTTCCCAAATGATCTTTGGAAATTTAAAAGGGACTTCCTTTTGCTGTAAGAACTTTCCTCGTTTCCAAAATAGTCTGCGCTCTACTGAGTACCCCTCTATAGTCAAACCATTCCGTCGTGGCCGCTGAGACGATTTCTGTTCCCCTGTACAGCGTACCCATGTCAAAATATTTCGACCACTTTAAGGAAAAATGAACACTGCGGTTAGAGACGAGCCATCCAAACTGAGTGAGACTAATGCTAGCCGTTAATGACAGATGACATTCCCCAAGGTATACCCAGGGTGCATCCTCACCTTTTTCACTAATCTCACAGGATTAAGACAAGATTAAATCTGCTCTCTCTCTCTCTCTCTCTCTCTCTCTCTCTCTCTCTCTCTCTCTCTCTCTCTCTCTCTCTCTCTGTTATTCTTGTCGAGCATACAGTATATATTTCATTAGGTACACTGTTAAACAAGCGTAATTTTAATCGGACATTATCCGTAAAAATATACTGTTCATAGCCCTAATTCAGTAAAATATTGGAGAGAGTAATTTTTACCCTACCCTGTTATGTTATTACGGGTTGATGATCATAATATCACCATTTAACGTCAATATTTCCATTTATTGGACGGCAAATGCCTGGCAACATTTATTACTGGATTTTTACCGTTTTTTTCGGCATATTTTTAACAGTGTAAGGTATTCATTTCTATAAGGATAATTACAACCAAGTACATGTCCCCCAAAATCATAATCGAAGGATATTTGCCAGTTTTATCCTACCGTCTTAATATGACTCGCACAGAAGGGAAGTTTGAAATCTGATTGACCTGTCCTTGGAGGTCTCAAGGGTAAATTAATGTAGCAAATATCAGCGAGCTATATTTAATCCCTTGGATGGTAGATCTTGGGGTATAAAATGTAGTGTTTGAGACAGAGACTGCATTATCTAGCAAACATAAACCATGGAAACATCTCCAAACCGTGTTCTCCGTCCCAATGCCAGGGAAATAGTACACAGTGTGTACAAGTATTTCACAAAAGAGAAGATGAACCGCGGCCCTTTTACTGATGTCACCAAAGCATGTATCCGTACTTCTGAAACCACAAATGTTCCTGAAAGAACAGTACGTAGAATCATCAAGGAGGGACGAGTCACGCAAGAAGAATTTGGAAAACCGAAATTTCAAGAAAGAATTAGGCTTCATCCTTGTCCTGTGACTGCTCCAGACGACTTTGATAAATGTGTTTTAAGAAGAACAGTGTTAAGTTTTTATGCACGAAATGAAATCCCCACCCTTGAAAAAATACTGGCGGAAGTTAAAGTAAATATTCCATTCAATGGATGCAAAGAATCTCTAAGGAAAGTGCTACATGATATAGGTTTCATTCATGCTAAAGTCAATGGAAGGAAATTTCTTTTAGAAAGAAGTGAAGTGTCAAGTGCAAGAACGGTTTTTTTTTTTTCGAAAAATTAAGAAAGTGAAAAAGTGGAGATCACCCTTTTGTTTATTTAGATGAAACCTGGGTAAATCAAAATTATTGTGTGGGAAAATGTTGGTTGGATAAAAGCGGGAAAAAGGCAACAGGTGTTAAACCAAGATAGATGATTATTTTTTAATAAATCGCTTCAATTTAGCGCTTATATACTCTCTTATTTTCTTATGGGCTGGAAATTTTTTAGTAGTAAGAAACAAAGGGAAATAAACAACATCTTTCTTCCATTTATTAATCATTCGAGGAAAAGAGTAAACAAGAGTTAAAAGAGGAAGCGTGAAAACGATTTTGGGCCGTGAAGTGGACTCTTGGGAATGGCTTTTGGCGGTTGTTGAAGTGTGTTGGTTGGTAGGGAGGGCTGAAATGAGGACAATGCAACGTAGTTATAATTATTACCATTTCTTTTTTACATCCATTAGATTTTTTATATTCTGCTATTTAGAATTTTCTTTATCTTCCACGAATTCGTAGGTTATTGATACTACTTTAACTTTATGAGCACTTTTCTTTTATTTTTGGTAGTGATTATTTCATTATAGCTTTACTCTTTACTCTGTGGTGTTTATTCTCGACCCAGCTGTTAAAATAGGAACATGAAAATTATTCTTCTTTTTTATATAAAAAAAAGAGGTCAGGTATTGTAAGTTTCAAAGGTAGATTTTCTAGTAAATTTTGTTACAGGTAATTTTAAAACAAGCTGAAAAGAAAACTTTGTTTTCAGTCGTGTGATATCATTAAAATTATTCCACTATTCACACATATAGAAACTCATACAAGAAATTATAATAAGAATTCGAGGTGATATACACATTGATGGTTTCAATTGTTCTCGAACTTTTTTTAATTTCATCGTTTAAATTTTTCCCAATTTTTTTTTTAAATTTGTACAATGTGATAAAATAAAGTAAGAAAACATCCAAGAAATAAAGACTTTTTGAGATACAAATAACTTCTTTATTTGATACACGAATAAAAATGTTAAAGGCAATCTTACACCGAAAATACTGCAGCACACAGTTGTAAAAATATGGTATGTGTAAACAGAAAATAAAACTATCAATTAATAATTATTAATATGGTATGAAAAACGTGTGTTGCTATTACCAGGGACAAGATGTATAACTTGAGTTATAAGTCAATGTATAAAAAGAAATGATCATCAAAAAGTAATGTTTATGGTACTCATAAATACTTCAGTATGTGTAAAAGAAATTTCTAAGTTCCTCTTCGGTTCCCACAATCGATAATGCTGTATAACTCTTCTTTTGCATAATTTACTTTCATAAGTCATTGAACGACGCCTTGTCATCGGGGATGTTAGAAGGCGAAAATTAATTCCGTCGGTCGATCGGTGGTGTAATTGTATTTTATATGATTTTAAATGTGGTATAGTTTTCGTAAGGTATGGAATCTAACTGGCTCTTCCCCCTCTTTTTATGCAGAGTTTTAGAGACCTGTAAGAATGTAGACTGTCCTTGGAAATTGATAAATCTTTAGAATTTTGATATTTTGACATTTCAAAAAACAAAAGGACGAGAAATCAGATAGAAAGCATGCCCGAATGTGCCCCCAAGCAAGAGAACTCTAATCCAAGACAGTGGAAGACCATGGTACAGAGGCTGTCACTACCCAAGACTAAGAGAACAATTGTCTGATTTAGGAGTGTCCTTCTCCTAGAAGAGCTGCTTACCATGGATAGTCTCTTCTCTACCATTACCCTTAAGAGGAAAGTAGCCACTGAACAATTACAGTTAACCAGTTGTACAAGTCAAATTTATTTGGTAATCTGTTGTCAGATGTATGAGGACAGACGATAATGTGGAAGAATAGGCCTACTCCTTAAAAGTTAAACTTTTTGTACAGATTGTAGGCTACATGGGTTAGGAGGAATTCTATAAGGGATTTTTCAAGATAGTTCAAACGATAATAGCGGATTTTCCTTTGTATTGCATGTAAGATGTATCAATCTTTAGTGGCTTTTAATGTTGTATGTAGCTGATTAATATTTGAATTTTACAGGTGCTGTTTTAATCTGGATGTCACGGACGAAGAGCTTCTAACTGCTTCATTGGAGATCAAACTCTAAACTCAAGGTGAGAGTCACAGGAGACTTTCAACTTCAAAAGATAATGGAGTAATGTAAAGTATGAGTAATATTTAAGATGAGAACAAAGCCAATAGTCATTTTCTATAGCCATTGATAATTGAGACCAAATCAAATACCTAATTCATGATTTCCAAAGTGTTTGTGAGATCATCAGTACGAGGTAGGATTTGACTTGCTATTGGTCTAAGGATTAGGAATTTAGGAATAGTTAGGCATGAAGGTTTTGGTGCAGATTTTGAAGGAGATTTTGGTGTATTTATATAATGTCTTTCGTATATGATCTGAATTAAAATTCTTTATTATAATTTCTATGTAGATGATGACTTTCATTTTTTTTTATTTTTCATTTGAAGATTATGTGCCATCTAGTCAGCTGTGCACTAATCACATTATTATTATTATTATTATTATTATTATTATTATTATTATTATTATTATTATTACTCTAACCCAAGACAATGGAAGACCATGGTACAGAAGCTATGGCACTACCCAAGACTAGAGAACAATGGTTTGATTTTGGAGTGTCCTTCTCCTAGAAGAGCTGCTTACCATAGCTAGAGAGTCTTTTCTATACTTTCCAAGAGGAAAGTAGCCACTGAACAATTAAGAGTACAACAGTTAACCCCTTGGATGGAGAAGAATTGTTTGGTAATCTCAATGTTGTCAGGTGTATGAGGACAGAGGAGAATATTTAAAGAATAGGCCAGACTATTCGGTGTATGTGTAGGCAAAGAGAAAAGGAACCGTAACCAGAGAGAAAGATCCAATGTAGTATCGTCTGGCCAGTCAAAGGACACCATAACTCTCTAGCAGTAGTATCTCACCGGGTGGCTGGAACCCTGGCTACCTACTAACCTTATCAGTTGATTTAGGTTATCATGACCTAAAACAATAAAGTTCCTGAATAATGAATTTTATTGTTTTATTTACTATATTTTTGCTCAGTTTTTACGGATAGAAGTACTTCATGGTTGATTGAAATCCGGTGAACAAACTAACATTTTTTTGTGATCATGACAAATATTCACACTACACACACTCATGCTCATAGAGAGAGAGAGAGAGAGAGAGAGAGAGAGAGAGAGAGAGAGAGAGAGAGAGAGAGTCTGTCTTTCTCACCCACGCACTTCTAGAACCAATCTAAGCGGCCTTGCTTTTTTCATTGCAAATCTATTTGAAATTTCTTCCGCCTCATTTAATCCTAACATGTCTCTGTTTAAGCTCAGTTAATCTTTCTTCTTATTCCATTTCGGTGTCGAAGCCACGTTTTCGGTCGATGAAGGTGATGCCGTTGTTAGTGTTTGTAAGAGTCTGTGAATAGTGGCGAAGTAGGTCTGTATTACCTGTCCTAAAGGTTGTTGTGGTCTGTTGGTAATGTCCATACCATGCCAAGACTGGGGTTGGAGTCCTGCTCAAACTCTATAGTTCTTTGGTCACTGTAACCTTACCATCCTTGTGAGCTAAGGATTGCTAGGGGTGTTGAGGGAGCCTATAGGTCTACCTGCTGAGTCATCGGCAGTATTACATTTGTAGGTTCTCCTTTCTTGCACCAGATAAGGAAATCTTTTGTGATGTAATGTCCCTGTTTTACTTTTGGACAACCTAGGTGGCACTTCATCTCCGCTCAAGTTTGGTTTTGAAAGATTTTGTAACCGATATTTTTTGCATGATAAAAACACTTCATCTCTCAGTGGCCTTTTGTATCTAGAAATTACTTCAGCTGTAGTTCAAACAACTTGATCTAGTTCTCAGAAAGAAACGAAAACGGAATCGGTAACTTCAAGGGTCAAATATGTTCAAGGAAAATAGAAAAAACTCATGAGCAAATTTTAATAACAGCCAATTTAAATTTTGAGGGTCTTTGGTTAATATTCGTGGACAGTTTTTCAATATTTTTATACCCTCACCTGTGGTGTGATGACGTGTATATTTATGATAGCCAAATTTGAAATGTCAGGTATTGATAGTCAATAGGAATTTTTTTCGATGTCTGTACAAAGATAAGCCCTGAAATGACCATCAGTATATTTATGATGTCCATAATGCATTTCTTCCTCTTATCAGTGATGACTGATATCATCTTCAAGAAATGCTATGGAGACAAATGTCTTTCATATTGTTCATTCAGTACAAATACACTCAAGTGGAAGTACACACCACTGCTGATAATCAACATCTGTTGATGATAGAATTGTCTAAGAGAACTTGGAGGCCATTTTGGATTTTGCCACATTACAGAGTTAGTGCAAGGTTTTGGGAGGGTCAACCCCACGAATTTTGCTGTGCATTAGCACAGGATATCAAAAATATCACTGAAAGTGTGTCCCCGAACAGGGATCACGGATACTTGATATTTTACTCAACTAAGTATCTTACTATTTATCATCGTACCCATTATTATCATTATCATTTATCGTCGTAGAGAGAGAGAGAGAGAGAGAGAGAGAGAGAGAGAGAGAGAGAGAGGGAGAGAGAGAGAGAGAGAGAGAGAGAGAGAGAGAGAGTCTGATGGCAATCGCTACATTTTCTGATACTTAATTACTTTTCAAATACTCCTCTGTTTTTTCTAACCTTCTTTACAAACACAGTAGTTGTGTTTAAATACACCATTCAATGCTTGATGGTGTGCTTCCATTTAAGATATCATCAACCCCTCCATGGAAAATTATCAGATATATCTTTTTGTAAATATTTTATTGGTGTTAAAAAGAATTTGACATGCCTAGAAGCTGTCTCTTTTTATGGAACATGTTGCAGAACATAGGGAGTTGACTTTTATATATATTGATGGCTCCAAATCTGATGCTGGCGTTGGATTTGGAGTACATAGTAATGATTTTAATTGTAGAGGTGCACTTCCTCTAACAGCTTCCATATTTACTGCCCAACTGTATTGCATAGCCTACTAGCCGCTATTGAGAAAATAGCGTTAGAGGAGGAAGGTAATTTTACCATTTTTAGTGATGCAAGGAGTGTCCTTCAAACTTTAGAAGTTTTTAATTGTAGTAACCTTATAGTTTTAAAGATTTTAGAATGGCTATTTATTATTAGACTGGGAGGTATAACAGTTCAATTTTGCTGGGTTCCGGCAAACGTAGTGTAGTGTAGTGCTTAAGGTTGTTATTATTATTATTATCATTATTATTATTATTATTATTATTATTATTATTATTATTATTTTTATTATAAAAATAAAGCTACAATCTCCAATGTTTTTATTATTTTCTTATTAGGTAAATTGACGAAGCCTTCTGCGAGACACTGATGAAGAATTCAAAAATAAATTAAATTCTAAAGTTACTTTCTAATTCTAATTAAGAATTTGAGCTATTTAGCCATTCCGTTGTCTGTGTACAAGTTGGGAAATACTTGAAGATAATACCAACCGAAACTTGAAATAGTTTGTACGACACT